>NW_026868587.1:0-20000 GCF_020745735.1 Hemiscyllium ocellatum | reverse complement strand
CCTCATTCCGTGTGTGTGTGTCCTCGTGTCCTCATTCTGTGTGTGTGTGTGTGTGCCCTCATTCCGTGTGTGTGTGTGTGTCGTCATTCCGTGTATGTGTCCTCATTCCGTGTGTGTGTGTGTGTCCTCATTCCGTGTGTGTGTGTGTGTGTGTGTCCTCATTCCGTGTGTGTGTGTGTGTGTGTGTCCTCATTCCGTGTGTGCGTGTTTTGTCCTCATGTCCTCATTCCGTGTGTGTGTGTCCTCGTGTCCTCTTTCCGTGTGTGTGTCCTCGTGTCCTCATTCCTTGTGTGTGTGTGTGTTTGTGTTTGTGTGTCCTCATTCCGTGTCTGTTTGTGTGTCCTCATTCCGTGTGTGTGTCCTCATTCCGTGTGTGTGTGTCCTCATTCCGTGTGTGTGTGTCCTCATTTCGTGTGTGTGTGTGTGTGTGTGTGTGTGTTCATTCAGTGTGTGTGTCTTCATTCCATGTGTGTGTGTCCTTGTGTCCTCATTCCGTGTGTGTGTGTGTGTCCTCATTCCACGTGTGTGTGTGTCCTCATTCCACGTGTGTGTGTGTGTCCTCATTCCGTGTGTGTGAGTGTGTGTCCTCATTCCGTGTGTGTGTGTGTCTCCTCGTGTCCTCATTCGGTGTGTCATCATTCCGTGTGTGTGTGTGTGTCCTCATTCCGTGTGTGTGTGTGTCCTCATTCCGTGTGTGTGTGTGTCCTCATTCCGTGTGTGTGTGTGTCCTCATTCCGTGTGTGTGTGTGTGTGTGTCCTCATTCCGTGTGTGTGTGTGTGTGTGTCCTCATTCCGTGTGTGTGTGTGTCCTCATTCCGTGTGTGTGTGTGTCCTCATTCCGTGTGTGTCCTCATTCCGTGTGTGTGTGTCCTCGTGTCCTCATTCCGTGTGTGTGTGTGATCATTCCGTTTGTGTGTGTGTGATCATTCCGTTTGTGTGTGTGTGTCCTCATTCCGTGTGTGTGTGTCCTCGTGCCCTCATTCCGTGTGTGTGTGTGCCCTCATTCCGTGTGTGTGTGTGTCCTCATCCGTGTGTGTGTGTCCTCATTCCGTTTGTGTGTGTGTGTGTGTCCTCATTCCACGTGTGTGTGTGTGTGTCCTCATTCCGTGTGTGTGTGTGTGTGTCCTCATTCCGTGTGTGTGTGTCCTCATTCCGTGTGTGTGTGTGTCCTCATTCCGTGTGTGTGTGTGTGTCCTCGTTCCGTGTGTGTGTGTGTGTCCTCATTCCGTGTGTGTGTGTGTGTGTCCTCATTCCGTGTGTGTGTGTGTGTGTGTGTGTGTGTGTCCTCATTCCGTGTGTGTGTGTCCTCGTGTCCTCATTCCGTGTGTGTGTGTGTCCTCGTGTCCTCATTCCGTGTGTGCGTGTGTGTCCTCATTCCGTGTGTGCGTGTGTGTCCTCATTCCGTGTGTGCGTGTGTGTCCTCATTCCGTGTGTGCGTGTGTGTCCTCATTCCGTGTGTGCGTGTGTGTCCTCATTCCGTGTGTGCGTGTGTCCTCGTGTCCTCATTCCGTGTGTGCGTGTGTCCTCGTGTCCTCATTCCGTGTGTGCGTGTGTCCTCGTGTCCTCATTCCGTGTGTGTCATCATTCCGTGTTTGTGTGTGTCCTCATTCCGTGTGTGTGTGTGTCCTCATTCCGTGTGTGTGTGTGTGTCCTCATTCCGTGTGTGTGTGTGTGTCCTCATTCCGTGTGTGTGTGTCCTCGTGTCCTCATTCCGTGTGTCATCATTCCGTGTGTGTGTGTGTGTCCTCATTCCGTGTGTGTGTCCTCATTCCGTGTGTGTGTGTGTGTGTCCTCATTCCGTGTGTGTGTGTGTGTGTCCTCATTCCGTGTGTGTGTGTCCTCATTCCGTGTGTGTCCTCATTCCATGTGTGTGTGTCCTCGTGTCCTCATTCCGTGTGTGTGTGTGATCATTCCGTTTGTGTGTGTGTGTCCTCATTCCGTGTGTGTGTGTCCTCGTGTCCTCATTCCGTGTGTGTGTGTGCCCTCATTCCGTGTGTGTGTGCCCTCATTCCGTGTGTGTGTGTCCTCATCCGTGTGTGTGTGTCCTCATTCCGTTTGTGTGTGTGTGTGTGTGTCCTCATTCCGTTTGTGTGTGTGTGTGTGTCCTCATTCCACGTGTGTGTGTGTGTGTCCTCATTCCACGTGTGTGTGTGTGTGTGTCCTCATTCCATGTGTGTGTGTGTGTGTCCTCATTCCGTGTGTGTGTGTGTCCTCATTCCGTGTGTGTGTGTGTCCTCATTCCGTGTGTGTGTGTGTCCTCATTCCGTGTGTGTGTGTGTGTGTGTGTGTGTGTCCTCATTCCGTGTGTGTGTGTGTGTCCTCATTCCGTGTGTGTGTGTCCTCGTGTCCTCATTCCGTGTGTGTGTGTGTCCTCGTGTCCTCATTCCGTGTGTGCGTGTGTGTCCTCATTCCGTGTGTGCGTGTGTCCTCATTCCGTGTGTGCGTGTGTGTCCTCATTCCGTGTGTGCGTGTGTGTCCTCATTCCGTGTGTGTGTGTGTCCTCATTCCGTGTGTGTGTGTGTCCTCATTCCGTGTGTGTGTGTGTGTGTGTCCTCATTCCGTGTGTGTGTGTGTGCGTGTGTGTGTCCTCATTCCGTGTGTGTGTGTGTGTGTGTCCTCATTCCGTGTGTGTGTGTGTGTGTCCTCATTCCGTGTGTGTGTGTCCTCGTGTCCTCATTCCGTGTGTGTGTGTGTCCTCGTGTCCTCATTCCGTGTGTGCGTGTGTCCTCATTCCGTGTGTGCGTGTGTGTCCTCATTCCGTGTGTGCGTGTGTGTCCTCATTCCGTGTGTGCGTGTGTGTCCTCATTCCGTGTGTGCGTGTGTGTCCTCATTCCGTGTGTGCGTGTGTGTCCTCATTCCGTGTGTGCGTGTGTGCCCTCATTCCGTGTGTGCGTGTGTGCCCTCATTCCGTGTGTGCGTGTGTCCTCATTCCGTGTGTGTGTGTGTGTGTGTGTGTCCTCATTCCGTGTGTGTGTGTGTCCTCATTCCGTGTCCTCGTTCCGTGTGTGTGTGTCCTCGTGTTTTCATTCCTAGTGTGCGTGTGTGTGTCCTCATTCCGTGTGTGTGTGTGTGTGTGTGTGTGTGTCCTCATTCCGTGTGTGTGTGTCCTCATTCCGTGTGTGCGTGTGTCCTCATTCCGTGTGTGTGTCCTCATTCCGTGTGTGTGTGTGTCCTCATTCCGTGTCCTCGTTCCGTGTGTGTGTGTCCTCGTGTTTTCATTCCTAGTGTGCGTGTGTGTGTCCTCATTCCGTGTGTGTGTGTGTGTGTGTGTGTGTCTGTCTTCATTCCGTGTGTGTGTCTGTCTTCATTCCGTGTGTGTGTCTGTCTTCATTTCGTGTGTGTGTGTGTCTTCATTCCGTGTGTGTGTGTGTGTCCTCGTGTCCTCAATCCATGTGTGTCCTCATTCCGTGTGTGTGTGTCCTCGTGTCCTCATTCCATGTGTGTCATCATTCCGTGTGTGTGTGTCCTCATTCCGTGTGTGTGTGTGTCCTCATTCCGTGTGTGTGTGTGTCCTCATTCTGTGTGTGTGTGTGTCCTCATTCCGTGTGTCCTCATTCCGCGTGTGTGTCCTCATTCCGCGTGTGTGTGTCCTCATTCTGTGTGTGTGTGTGTCCTCATTCCGTGTGTCCTCATTCCGCGTGTGTGTCCTCATTCCGCGTGTGTGTGTCCTCATTCCGCGTGTGTGTGTCCTCATTCCGCGTGTGTGTGTCCTCATTCCGCGTGTGTGTGTCCTCATTCCGCGTGTGTGTGTCCTCATTCCGCGTCTGTGTGTCCTCATTCCGCGTCTGTGTGTCCTCATTCCGCGTGTGTGTGTCCTCATTCCGCGTGTGTGTGTCCTCATTCCGCGTGTGTGTGTCCTCATTCCGCGTGTGTGTGTGTCCTCATTCCGCGTGTGTGTGTGTCCTCATTCCGCGTGTGTGTGTGTCCTCATTCCGCGTGTGTCCGTGTGTCCTCATTCCGTGTGTGTGTGTGTGTCCTCATTCCGTGTGTGTGTGTGTCCTCATTCCGTGTGTGTGTGTGTGTGTCCTCATTCCGTGTGTGTGTGTGTGTGTCCTCATTCCGTGTGTGTGTGTCCTCATTCCGTGTGTGTGTGTGTGTGTGTGTCCTCATTCCGTGTGTGTGTGTGTGTGTCCTCATTCCGTGTGTGTGTGTGTGTGTCCTCATTCCGTGTGTGTGTGTGTGTGTCCTCATTCCGTGTGTGTGTGTGTGTGTCCTCATTCCGTGTCTGTGTGTGTGTGTCCTCATTCCGTGTGTGTGTGTGTGTGTGTGTCCTCATTCCGTGTGTGTGTGTGTGTGTGTGTGTCCTCATTCCGTGTGTGTGTGTGTGTGTCCTCATTCCGTGTGTGTGTGTGTGTGTGTGTCCTCATTCCGTGTGTGTGTGTGTCCTCATTCCATGTGTGCGTGTCCTCATTCCGTGTGTGCGTGTGTGTCCTCGTGTCCTCATTCCGTGTGTGTGTGTGTCCTCGTGTCCTCATTCCGTGTGTGTGTCCTCGTGTCCTCATTCCGTGTGTGTGTCCTCGTGTCCTCATTCCGTGCGTGTGTGTGTGTTTGTGTTTGTGTGTCCTCATTCCGTGTGTGTGTGTGTGTGTGTGTGTCCTCATTCCGTGTGTGTGTGTGTGTGTCCTCATTCCGTGTGTGTGTGTGTGTGTCCTCATTCCGTGTGTGTGTGTGTGTGTCCTCATTCCGTGTGTGTGTGTGTGTGTCCTCATTCCGTGTGTGTGTGTGTCCTCATTCCGTGTGTGTGTGTGTCCTCATTCCGTGTGTGTGTGTGTGTCCTCATTCCGTGTGTGTGTGTGTGTCCTCATTCCGTGTGTGTGTGTCCTCATTCCATGTGTGTGTGTGTTCATTCAGTGTGTGTGTCCTCATTCCGTGTGTGTGTGTGTGTGTGTCCTCATTCCGTTTGTGTGTGTGTGTGTGCCCTCATTCCGTGTGTGTGTGTGTCCTCATTCCGTGTGTGTGTGTGTGTGTGTGTCCTCATTCCATGTGTGTGTGTCATCATTCCGTGTGTGTGTGTGTGTCCTCATTCCGTGTGTGTGTGTGTGTCCTCATTCCGTGTGTGTGTGTGTCCTCATTCCGTGTGTGTGTGTGTGTGTGTGTGTGTGTCCTCATTCCGTGTTTGTGTGTGTGTGTGTGTGTCCTCATTCCGTGTGTGTGTGTCCTCGTGTCCTCATTCCGTGTGTGTGTGTGATCATTCCGTTTGTGTGTGTGTCCTCATTCCGTGTGTGTGTGTCCTCGTGTCCTCATTCCGTGTGTGTGTCCTCATTCCGTGTGTGTGTGTGTCCTCATTCCGTCTGTGTGTGTCCTCCTGTCCTCATTCCGTGTGTGTGTGTGATCATTCCGTTTGTTTGTGTGTGTGTGTCCTCATTCCGTGTGTGTGTGTCCTCGTGTCCTCATTCTGTGTGTGTGTGTGTGTGCCCTCATTCCGTGTGTGTGTGTGTGTCGTCATTCCGTGTATGTGTCCTCATTCCGTGTGTGTGTGTGTGTCCTCATTCCGTGTGTGTGTGTGTGTGTGTGTCCTCATTCCGTGTGTGTGTGTGTGTGTGTGTGTCCTCATTCCGTGTGTGCGTGTTTTGTCCTCATGTCCTCATTCCGTGTGTGTGTGTCCTCGTGTCCTCATTCCGTGTGTGTGTCCTCGTGTCCTCATTCCTTGTGTGTGTGTGTGTTTGTGTTTGTGTGTCCTCATTCCGTGTGTTTGTGTGTCCTCATTCCGTGTGTGTGTCCTCATTCCGTGTGTGTGTGTCCTCATTCCGTGTGTGTGTGTCCTCATTTCGTGTGTGTGTGTGTGTGTGTGTGTGTGTGTTCATTCAGTGTGTGTGTCTTCATTCCATGTGTGTGTGTCCTTGTGTCCTCATTCCACGTGTGTGTGTGTCCTCATTCCACGTGTGTGTGTGTGTCCTCATTCCGTGTGTGTGAGTGTGTGTCCTCATTCCGTGTGTGTGTGTGTCTCCTCGTGTCCTCATTCGGTGTGTCATCATTCCGTGTGTGTGTGTGTGTCCTCATTCCGTGTGTGTGTGTGTCCTCATTCCGTGTGTGTGTGTGTCCTCATTCCGTGTGTGTGTGTGTCCTCATTCCGTGTGTGTGTGTGTGTGTGTCCTCATTCCGTGTGTGTGTGTGTGTGTGTCCTCATTCCGTGTGTGTGTGTGTCCTCATTCCGTGTGTGTGTGTGTCCTCATTCCGTGTGTGTCCTCATTCCGTGTGTGTGTGTCCTCGTGTCCTCATTCCGTGTGTGTGTGTGATCATTCCGTTTGTGTGTGTGTGATCATTCCGTTTGTGTGTGTGTGTCCTCATTCCGTGTGTGTGTGTCCTCGTGCCCTCATTCCGTGTGTGTGTGTGCCCTCATTCCGTGTGTGTGTGTGTCCTCATCCGTGTGTGTGTGTCCTCATTCCGTTTGTGTGTGTGTGTGTGTCCTCATTCCACGTGTGTGTGTGTGTGTCCTCATTCCGTGTGTGTGTGTGTGTGTCCTCATTCCGTGTGTGTGTGTGTCCTCATTCCGTGTGTGTGTGTGTGTCCTCGTTCCGTGTGTGTGTGTGTGTCCTCATTCCGTGTGTGTGTGTGTGTGTCCTCATTCCGTGTGTGTGTGTGTGTGTGTGTGTGTGTCCTCATTCCGTGTGTGTGTGTCCTCGTGTCCTCATTCCGTGTGTGTGTGTGTCCTCGTGTCCTCATTCCGTGTGTGCGTGTGTGTCCTCATTCCGTGTGTGCGTGTGTGTCCTCATTCCGTGTGTGTGTGTGTGTCCTCATTCCGTGTGTGCGTGTGTGTCCTCATTCCGTGTGTGCGTGTGTGTCCTCATTCCGTGTGTGCGTGTGTGTCCTCATTCCGTGTGTGCGTGTGTGTCCTCATTCCGTGTGTGCGTGTGTCCTCGTGTCCTCATTCCGTGTGTGCGTGTGTCCTCGTGTCCTCATTCCGTGTGTGTCATCATTCCGTGTTTGTGTGTGTCCTCATTCCGTGTGTGTGTGTGTCCTCATTCCGTGTGTGTGTGTGTGTGTCCTCATTCCGTGTGTGTGTGTGTGTCCTCATTCCGTGTGTGTGTGTCCTCGTGTCCTCATTCCGTGTGTCATCATTCCGTGTGTGTGTGTGTGTCCTCATTCCGTGTGTGTGTCCTCATTCCGTGTGTGTGTGTGTGTGTCCTCATTCCGTGTGTGTGTGTGTGTGTCCTCATTCCGTGTGTGTGTGTCCTCATTCCGTGTGTGTCCTCATTCCATGTGTGTGTGTCCTCGTGTCCTCATTCCGTGTGTGTGTGTGATCATTCCGTTTGTGTGTGTGTGTCCTCATTCCGTGTGTGTGTGTCCTCGTGTCCTCATTCCGTGTGTGTGTGTGCCCTCATTCCGTGTGTGTGTGCCCTCATTCCGTGTGTGTGTGTCCTCATCCGTGTGTGTGTGTCCTCATTCCGTTTGTGTGTGTGTGTGTGTGTCCTCATTCCGTTTGTGTGTGTGTGTGTGTCCTCATTCCACGTGTGTGTGTGTGTGTCCTCATTCCACGTGTGTGTGTGTGTGTCCTCATTCCACGTGTGTGTGTGTCCTCATTCCATGTGTGTGTGTGTGTGTCCTCATTCCGTGTGTGTGTGTGTCCTCATTCCGTGTGTGTGTGTGTCCTCATTCCGTGTGTGTGTGTGTCCTCATTCCGTGTGTGTGTGTGTGTGTGTGTGTGTGTGTGTCCTCATTCCGTGTGTGTGTGTGTGTCCTCATTCCGTGTGTGTGTGTCCTCGTGTCCTCATTCCGTGTGTGTGTGTGTCCTCGTGTCCTCATTCCGTGTGTGCGTGTGTGTCCTCATTCCGTGTGTGCGTGTGTCCTCATTCCGTGTGTGCGTGTGTGTCCTCATTCCGTGTGTGCGTGTGTGTCCTCATTCCGTGTGTGTGTGTGTCCTCATTCCGTGTGTGTGTGTGTCCTCATTCCGTGTGTGTGTGTGTGTGTGTCCTCATTCCGTGTGTGTGTGTGTGTGTGTGTGTGTCCTCATTCCGTGTGTGTGTGTGTGTGTGTCCTCATTCCGTGTGTGTGTGTGTGTGTCCTCATTCCGTGTGTGTGTGTCCTCGTGTCCTCATTCCGTGTGTGTGTGTGTCCTCGTGTCCTCATTCCGTGTGTGCGTGTGTCCTCATTCCGTGTGTGCGTGTGTGTCCTCATTCCGTGTGTGCGTGTGTGTCCTCATTCCGTGTGTGCGTGTGTGTCCTCATTCCGTGTGTGCGTGTGTGTCCTCATTCCGTGTGTGCGTGTGTGTCCTCATTCCGTGTGTGCGTGTGTGTCCTCATTCCGTGTGTGCGTGTGTGCCCTCATTCCGTGTGTGCGTGTGTCCTCATTCCGTGTGTGCGTGTGTCCTCATTCCGTGTGTGTGTGTGTGTGTGTGTGTCCTCATTCCGTGTGTGTGTGTGTCCTCATTCCGTGTCCTCGTTCCGTGTGTGTGTGTCCTCGTGTTTTCATTCCTAGTGTGCGTGTGTGTGTCCTCATTCCGTGTGTGTGTGTGTGTGTGTGTGTGTGTCCTCATTCCGTGTGTGTGTGTCCTCATTCCGTGTGTGCGTGTGTCCTCATTCCGTGTGTGTGTCCTCATTCCGTGTGTGTGTGTGTCCTCATTCCGTGTCCTCGTTCCGTGTGTGTGTGTCCTCGTGTTTTCATTCCTAGTGTGCGTGTGTGTGTCCTCATTCCGTGTGTGTGTGTGTGTGTGTCTGTCTTCATTCCGTGTGTGTGTCTGTCTTCATTCCGTGTGTGTGTCTGTCTTCATTTCGTGTGTGTGTGTGTCTTCATTCCGTGTGTGTGTGTGTGTCCTCGTGTCCTCAATCCATGTGTGTCCTCATTCCGTGTGTGTGTGTCCTCGTGTCCTCATTCCATGTGTGTCATCATTCCGTGTGTGTGTGTCCTCATTCCGTGTGTGTGTGTGTCCTCATTCCGTGTGTGTGTGTGTCCTCATTCTGTGTGTGTGTGTGTCCTCATTCCGTGTGTCCTCATTCCGCGTGTGTGTCCTCATTCCGCGTGTGTGTGTCCTCATTCTGTGTGTGTGTGTGTCCTCATTCCGTGTGTCCTCATTCCGCGTGTGTGTCCTCATTCCGCGTGTGTGTCCTCATTCCGCGTGTGTGTCCTCATTCCGCGTGTGTGTGTCCTCATTCCGCGTGTGTGTCCTCATTCCGCGTGTGTGTGTCCTCATTCCGCGTGTGTGTGTCCTCATTCCGCGTCTGTGTGTCCTCATTCCGCGTCTGTGTGTCCTCATTCCGCGTCTGTGTGTCCTCATTCCGCGTCTGTGTGTCCTCATTCCGCGTCTGTGTGTCCTCATTCCGCGTCTGTGTGTCCTCATTCCGCGTCTGTGTGTCCTCATTCCGCGTCTGTGTGTCCTCATTCCGCGTCTGTGTGTCCTCATTCCGCGTGTGTGTGTCCTCATTCCGCGTGTGTGTGTCCTCATTCCGCGTGTGTGTGTGTCCTCATTCCGCGTGTGTGTGTGTCCTCATTCCGCGTGTGTGTGTGTCCTCATTCCGCGTGTGTGTGTGTCCTCATTCCGCGTGTGTGTGTGTCCTCATTCCGCGTGTGTGTGTGTCCTCATTCCGCGTGTGTGTGTGTCCTCATTCCGTGTGTGTGTGTGTCCTCATTCCGCGTGTGTGTGTGTCCTCATTCCGCGTGTGTGTGTGTCCTCATTCCGCGTGTGTGTGTGTCCTCATTCCGCGTGTGTGTGTGTCCTCATTCCGCGTGTGTGTGTGTCCTCATTCCGCGTGTGTGTGTCCTCATTCCGCGTGTGTGTGTGTCCTCATTCCGCGTGTGTGTGTGTCCTCATTCCGCGTGTGTGTGTGTCCTCATTCCGCGTGTGTGTGTGTCCTCATTCCGTGTGTGTGTGTGTCCTCATTCCGCGTGTGTGTGTGTCCTCATTCCGCGTGTGTGTGTGTCCTCATTCCGCGTGTGTGTGTGTCCTCATTCCGCGTGTGTGTGTGTCCTCATTCCGCGTGTGTGTGTGTCCTCATTCCGCGTGTGTGTGTGTCCTCATTCCGCGTGTGTCCGTGTCCTCATTCCGCGTGTGTCCGTGTGTCCTCATTCCGCGTGTGTCCGTGTGTCCTCATTCCGCGTGTGTGTGTGTGTCCTCATTCCGCGTGTGTGTGTGTGTCCTCATTCCGTGTGTGTGTGTGTGTCCTCATTCCACGTGTGTGTGTGTGTCCTCATTCCACATGTGTGTGTGTGTCCTCATTCCACGTGTGTGTGTGTGTCCTCATTCCGCGTGTGTCCGTGTGTCCTCATTCCGCGTGTGTCCGTGTGTCCTCATTCCGCGTGTGTGTGTGTGTCCTCATTCCGCGTGTGTGTGTGTGTCCTCATTCCGTGTGTGTGTGTGTGTCCTCATTCCACGTGTGTGTGTGTGTCCTCATTCCACGTGTGTGTGTGTGTCCTCATTCCACGTGTGTGTGTGTGTCCTCATTCCACGTGTGTGTGTGTGTCCTCATTCCACGTGTGTGTGTGTGTCCTCATTCCACGTGTGTGTGTGTGTCCTCATTCCACGTGTGTGTGTGTGTCCTCATTCCGCGCGTGTGTGTGTCCTCATTCCGCGCGTGTGTGTGTCCTCATTCCGCGCGTGTGTGTGTCCTCATTCCGCGCGTGTGTGTGTCCTCATTCCGCGCGTGTGTGTGTCCTCATTCCGCGCGTGTGTGTGTCCTCATTCCGCGCGTGTGTGTGTCCTCATTCCGCGCGTGTGTGTGTCCTCATTCCGCGCGTGTGTGTGTCCTCATTCCGCGTGAGTGTCCTCATTCCGCGTGAGTGTCCTCATTCCGCGTGAGTGTCCTCATTCCGCGTGTGTGTGTCCTCATTCCGCGCGTGTGTGTGTCCTCATTCCGCGCGCGTGTGTGTCCTCATTCCGCGCGCGTGTGTGTCCTCATTCCGCGCGCGTGTGTGTCCTCGTGTCCTCATTCCGTGTGTCTGTGTGATCATTCCGTTTGTGTGTGTGTGTGTCCTCGTTCTGTGTGTGTGTGTGTCCTCGTTCTGTGTGTGTGTGTGTCCTCATTCAGTCTGTGTGTGTGTGTGTGTCCTCATTCAGTCTGTGTGTGGGTGTGTGTGTCCTCATTCAGTCTGTGTGTGGGTGTGTGTGTCCTCATTCCGTGTGTGTGTGGGTGTGTGTGTCCTCATTCCGTTTGTGTGTGTGTGTGTGTCCTCATTCCGTTTGTGTGTGTGTGTGTGTCCTCATTCCGCGTGTGTGTGTGTGTTTGTGTGTCATCATTCCGTGTGTGTGTGTGTCCTCATTCCGTGTGTGTGTGTCCTCATTCCGTGTGTGTGTGTCCTCATTCCGTGTGTGTGTGTCCTCGTGTCCTCATTCCGTGTGTGTGTGTGTGTCCTCATTCCGTGTGTGTGTGTGTGTCCTCATTCCGTGTGTGTGTGTGTCCTCATTCCGTGTGTGTGTGTCCTCATTCCGTGTGTGTGTGTCCTCATTCCGTGTGTGTGTGTGTCCTCGTGTCCTCATTCCGTGTGTGTCCTCGTGTCCTCATTCCGTGTGTGTCTGTGTCCTCATTCCGTGTGTGTGTGTCATCATTCCGTGTGTTGTGTGTCCTCATTCCGTGTGTGTGTCCTCATTCCGTGTGTGTCTGTGTCCTCGTGTCCTCATTCCGTGTGTGTGCGTGTGTCCGTGTGTCCTCATTCCGTGTGTGTGCGTGTGTGTGTGTGTGTGTGTGTGTCCTCATTCCGTGTGTGTGTGTGTGTGTCCTCATTCCGTGTGTGTGTGTGTGTGTGTGTCCTCATTCCGTGTGTGTGTCCTCATTCCGTGTGTGTGTGTCCTCATTCCGTGTGTGTGTCCTCATTCTGTGTGTGTGTGTGTGTATCCTCATTCCGTGTATTTGTGTGTGTGTGTGTCTTCATTCCGTGTGTGTGTGTGTCCTCATTCCGTGTGTGTGTGTGTCCTCATTGTGTGTGTGTGTGTGTGTCCTCATTCCGTGTGTGTGTGTGTGTCCTCATTCCGTGTGTGTGTGTGTGTGTGTGTGTGTGTGTGTGTCCTCATTCCGTGTGTGTGTCCTCATTCCGTGTGTGTCCTCATTCCGTGTGTGTGTGTCCTCATTCCGTGTGTGTGTGTCCTCATTCCGTGTGCGTGTGTCCTCATTCCGTGTGCGTGTGTCCTCATTCCGCGTGCGTGTGTCCTCATTCCGCGCGCGTGTGTCCTCATTCCGCGCGCGTGTGTCCTCATTCCGCGCGCGTGTGTCCTCATTCCGCGCGTGTGTGTCCTCATTCCGCGCGTGTGTCTGTCCTCATTCCGCGTGTGTGTGTGTCCTCATTCCGCGTGTGTGTGTGTCCTCATTCCGTGTGTGTGTGTCCTCGTGTCCTCATTCCGTGTGTCTGTGTGATCATTCCGTTTGTGTGTGTGTGTCCTCATTCCGTGTGTGTGTGTCCCCATTACACGTGTGTGTGTGTCCCCATTACACGTGTGTGTGTGTCCACATTCCACGTGTGTGTGTGTGTGTCCTCGTTCTGTGTGTGTGTGTGTCCTCATTCAGTCTGTGTGTGTGTGTGTGTGTCCTCATTCCGTGTGTGTGTGTCCTCATTCCGTGTATGTGGGTGTGTGTGTCCTCATTCCGTTTGTGTGTGTGTGTGTGTCCTCATTCCGCGTGTGTGTGTTTGTGTGTCCTCATTCCGTGTGTGTGTGTGTGTGTGTCCTCATTCCGTGTGTGTGTGTCCTCATTCCGTGTGTGTGTGTCCTCATTCCGTGTGTGTGTGTCCTCATTCCGTGTGTGTGTGTCCTCATTCCGTGTGTGTGTGTCCTCATTCCGTGTGTGTGTGTGTGTGTCCTCATTCCATGTGTGTGTGTCCTCGTGTCCTCATTCCATGTGTGTCATCATTCCGTGTGTGTGTGTGTCCTCATTCCGTGTGTGTGTGTGTGTCCTCATTCCGTGTGTGTGTGTGTGTCCTCATTCCGTGTGTGTGTGTGTCCTCATTCCGTGTGTGTGTGTCCTCGTGTCCTCATTCCGTGTGTGTGTGTGATCATTCCGTTTCTGTGTGTGTGTCCGTCCTCATTCCATGTGTGTGTGTCCTCGTGTCCTCATTCCGTGTGTGTGTGTGTGTGTGCGTGTGTCCTCATTCCGTGTGTGCGTGTGTCCTCATTCCGTCTGTGTGTGTCCTCATTCCGTCTGTGTGTGTCCTCCTGTCCTCATTCCGTGTGTGTGTGTGATCATTCCGTTTGTTTGTGTGTGTCCTCATTCCGTGTGTGTGTGTCCTCGTGTCCTCATTCCGTGTGTGTGTGTGTGTGTGCCCTCATTCCGTGTGTGTGTGTGTGTCGTCATTCCGTGTATGTGTCCTCATTCCGTGTGTGTGTGTGTGTGTCCTCATTCCGTGTGTGTGTGTGTGTGTGTGTGTCCTCATTCCGTGTGTGTGTGTGTCCTCATTCCGTGTGTGTGTGTGTGTGTGTGTGTGTGTGTCCTCATTCCGTGTGTGTGTGTGTGTGTCCTCATTCCGTGTGTGTGTGTGTGTGTGTGTCCTCATGCCGTGTGTGTGTGTGTGTGTGTGTGTGTCCTCATTCCGTGTGTGTGTGTGTGTCCTCATTCCGTGTGTGCGTGTGTGTCCTCATTCCGTGTGTGCGTGTGTGTCCTCATTCCGTGTGTGCGTGTGTGTCCTCATTCCGTGTGTGTGTGTCCTCATTCCGTGTCCTCATTCCGTGTGTGTGTGTGTCCTCGTGTCTTCATTCCGTGTGTGCGTGTGTGTGTGTGTGTGTGTCCTCATTCCGTGTGTGTGTGTCTTTCTTCATTCCGTGTGTGTGTCTGTCTTCATTCCGTGTGTGTGTGTGTCTTCATTCCGTGTGTGTGTGTGTGTCCTCAATCCATGTGTGTCTTCATTCCGTGTGTGTGTGTCCTCGTGTCCTCATTCCATGTGTGTCATCATTCCGTGTGTGTGTGTCCTCATTCCATGTGTGTGTGTCCTCATTCTGTGTGTGTGTGTGTCCTCATTCCGTGTGTCCTCATTCCGTGTGTGTGTGTGTGTGTGTGTCCTCATTCCGCGTGTGTGTGTCCTCATTCCGCGTGTGTGTGTCCTCATTCCGCGTGTGTGTGTCTGTCCTCATTCCGCGTGTGTGTGTGTCCTCATTCCTTGTGTGTGTGTACTCATTCCGTGTGTGTGTGTGTCCTCATTCCGTGTGTGTGTGTGTCCTCGTGTCCTCATTCCGTGTGTCTGTGTGATCATTCCGTTTGTGTGTGTGTGTCCCCATTCCACGTGTGTGTGTGTCCTCATTCCACGTGTGTGTGTGTGTCCTCATTCCGTGTGTGTGTGTGTCCTCGTTCTGTGTGTGTGTGTGTGTCCTCATTCAGTCTGTGTGTGTGTGTGTGTCCTCATTCAGTCTGTGTGTGTGTGTGTGTGTCCTCATTCCGTGTGTGTGTGTGTGTGTGTCCTCATTCCGTGTGTGTGTGTCCTCATTCCGTGTGTGTGTGTCCTCATTCCGTGTGTGTGTGTCCTCATTCCGTGTGTGTGTGTCCTCATTCCGTGTATGTGGGTGTGTGTGTCCTCATTCCGTGTATGTGGGTGTGTGTGTCCTCATTCCGTGTATGTGGGTGTGTGTGTCCTCATTCCGTGTATGTGGGTGTGTGTGTCCTCATTCCGTGTATGTGGGTGTGTGTGTCCTCATTCTGTGTGTGTGTGTATGTGAGTGTGTCCTCATTCCGTGTGTGTGTGTGTGTGTGTCCTCATGCCGTGTGTGTGTGTGTCCTCATTCCGTGTGTGTGTGTGTGTGTGTCCTCATTCCGTGTGTGTGTGTGTGTGTGTGTCCTCATTCCGTGTGTGTGTGTGTGTGTGTGTGTGTGTCATCATTCCGTGTGTGTGTGTGTGTGTCATCATTCCGTGTGTGTGTGTCATCATTCCGTGTGTGTGTGTCATCATTCCGTGTGTGTGTGTCATCATTCCGTGTGTGTGTGTCCTCATTCCGTGTGTGTGTGTCCTCATTCCGTGTATGTGGGTGTGTGTGTCCCCCTTCCGTGTGTGTATCCTCATTCAGTGTGTTTGTGTGTGTCCCCATTCAGTGTGTGTGTGTGTGTGTGTCATCATTCCGTGTGTGTGTGTGTGTGTGTCCCCATTCAGTGTGTGGGTGTGTGTGTGTCCTCATTCCGTGTGTGTGTGTGTGTGTGTGTGTGTGTGTGTCCTCATTCTGTGTGTGTGTGTGTATCCTCATTCCGTGTATTTGTGTGTGTGTGTGTCTTCATTCCGTGTGTGTGTGTCCTCATTCCGTGTGTGTGTGTGTCCTCATTCCGTGTGTGTGTGTGTGTCCTCTTTCCGTGTGTGTGTGTGTGTGTCCTCATTCCGTGTGTGTGTCCTCATTCCGTGTGTGTGTGTCCTCATTCCGTGTGTGTGTGTGTGTGTGTCCCCATTCAGTGTGTGGGTGTGTGTGTGTCCTCATTCCGTGTGTGTGTGTGTGTGTGTGTGTGTGTGTGTGTGTCCTCATTCTGTGTGTGTGTGTGTGTCCTCATTCCGTGTGTGTGTGTCCTCATTCCGTGTGTGTGTGTCCTCATTCCGTGTGTGTGTGTCCTCATTCCGTGTGTGTGTGTCCTCATTCCGTGTGTGTGTGTCCTCATTCCGTGTGAGTGTCCTAATTCCGTGTGAGTGTCCTAATTCCGTGTGAGTGTCCTAATTCCGCGTGTGAGTGTCCTAATTCCGCGTGTGAGTGTCCTAATTCCGCGTGTGAGTGTCCTAATCCCGCGTGTGAGTGTCCTAATCCCGCGTGTGAGTGTCCTAATCCCGCGTGTGAGTGTCCTCATTCCGCGTGTGAGTGTCCTCATTCCGCGTGTGAGTGTCCTCATTCCGCGTGTGAGTGTCCTCATTCCGCGTGTGAGTGTCCTCATTCCGCGTGTGAGTGTCCTCATTCCGCGTGTGAGTGTCCTCATTCCGCGTGTGAGTGTCCTCATTCCGCGTGTGAGTGTGTGTGTCCTCATTCCGTGTGTATGTGTCCTCATTCCGTGTGTGTATGTGTCCTCATTCCGTGTGTGTGTGTCTCCTCATTCCGTGTGTGTGTCTCCTCATTCCGTGTGTGTGTGTGTGTCCTCATTCCGTGTGTGTGTGTGTGTCCTCATTCCGTGTGTGTGTGTGTCCTCATTCCGTGTGTGTGTGTCCTCATTCCGTGTGTGTGTGTCCTCATTCCGTGTGTGTGTGTCCTCATTCCGTGTGTGTGTGTCCTCATTCCGCGTGTGTGTGTCCTCATTCCGCGTGTGAGTGTCCTCATTCCGCGTGTGAGTGTCCTCATTCCGCGTGTGAGTGTCCTCATTCCGCGTGTGAGTGTCCTCATTCCGCGTGTATGTGTCCTCATTCCGTGTGTATGTGTCCTCATTCCGTGTGTATGTGTCCTCATTCCGTGTGTGTATGTGTCCTCATTCCGTGTGTGTGTGTGTCCTCATTCCGTGTGTGTGTCTCCTCATTCCGTGTGTGTGTGTGTGTCCTCATTCCGTGTGTGTGTGTGTCCTCATTCCGTGTGTGTGTGTGTCCTCATTCCGTGTGTGTGTGTGTGTGTCCTCATTCCGTGTGTGTGTGTCCTCATTCCGTGTGTGTGTGTCCTCATTCCGTGTGTGTGTGTCCTCATTCCGTGTGTGTGTGTCCTCATTCCGTGTGTGTGTGTCCTCATTCCGTGTGTGTGTGTCCTCGTGTCCTCATTCCGTGTGTGTGTGTGCCCTCATTCTGTGTGTGTGTGCCCTCATTCTGTGTGTGTGTGCCCTCATTCTGTGTGTGTGTGCCCTCATTCCGTGTGTGTGTGCCCTCATTCCGTGTGTGTGTGCCCTCATTCCGTGTGTGTGTGCCCTCATTCCGTGTGTGTGTGCCCTCATTCCGTGTGTGTGTGCCCGTCCTCATTCCACGTGTGTGTGTGTGTGTGTGTGTCCTCATTCCACGTGTGTGTGTGTGGGTCCTCATTCCACGTGTGTGTGTGTGTGTGTGTGTCCTCATTCCACGTGTGTGTGTGTGTCCTCATTCCATGTGTGTGTGTGTGTGTGTGTCCTCATTCCACGTGTGTGTGTGTGTGTGTGTATGTCTCCTCATTCCGTGTGTGTGTGTGTGTGTGTGTGTGTCTCATCATTCCGTGTGTGTGTGCGTGTCTCCTCATTCCGTGTGTGTGTGTCTCCTCATTCCGTGTGTGTGTGCGTGTCTCCTCATTCCGTGTGAGTGTGTGTGTGTGTCCTCATTCCGTGTGTGTGTGTGTGTCCTCATTCCGTGTGTGTGTGTGTGTCCTCATTCCGTGTGTGTGTGTCCTCATTCCGTGTGTGTGTGTCCTCATGTCCTCATTCCGTGTGTGTGTGTGTGCCCTCATTCCGTGTGTGTGTCCTCATTCCGTGTGTGTGTGTCCGTGTCCTCATTCCAAGTGTGTGTGTGTGTGTCCTCATTCCGTGTGTGTGTGTGTGTGTGTGTGTGTCCTCATTCCGTGTGTGTGTGTGTCCTCATTCCGTGTGTGTGTGTGTCCTCATTCCGTGTGTGTGTGTGTGTCCTCATTCCGTGTGTGTGTGTGTGTCCTCATTCCGTGTGTGTGTGTGTGTGTGTGTGTGTGTGTGTGTGTGTGTGTGTCCTCATTACGTTTGTGTGTGCGTGTGTCCTCATTCCGTGTGTGTGTGTGTGTGTGTCCCCGTGTCCTCATTCCGTGTGTGTGTGTCTGTCTCGTGTCCTCATTCCGTGTGTGTGTGTGTCCTCGTGTCCTCATTCCGTGTGTGTGTGTCCTCATTCCGTGTGTGTGTTTGTGTCCTCATGGCGTGTGTGTGTTTTTGTCCTCATTCCGTGTGTGTGTGTGTGTCCTCATTCCGTGTGTGTGTGTGTGTCCTCATTCCGTGTGTGTGTGTGTGTCCTCATTCCGTGTGTGTGTGTGTGTGTGTGTGTGTCCTCATTCCGTGTGTGTGTGTGTGTCCTCATTTCGTGTGTGTGTGTGTGTGTCCTCATTCCGTGTGTGTGTGTGTCCTCATTCCGTGTGAGTGTCCTCATTCCGTGTGAGTGTCCTCATTCCGTGTGAGTGTCCTAATTCCGTGTGTGTGTGTCCTAATTCCGTGTGTGTGTGTCCTAATTCCGTGTGTGTGTGTCCTCATTCCGCGTGTGTGTGTCCTCATTCCGCGTGTGAGTGTCCTCATTCCGCGTGTGAGTGTCCTCATTCCGCGTGTGAGTGTCCTCATTCCGCGTGTGTGTGTGTGTGTCCTCATTCCGTGTGTATGTGTCCTCATTACGTGTGTGTGTGTCTCCTCATTCCGTGTGTGTGTGTGTGTGTGTGTGTGTGTGTGTCCTCATTCCGTGTGTGTGTGTGTGTGTGTGTCCTCATTCCGTGTGTGTGTGTGTGTGTCCTCATTCCGTGTGTGTGTGTGTGTCCTCATTCCGTGTGTGTGTGTGTGTGTGTGTGTGTGTGTGTCCTCATTCTGTGTGTGTGTGTGTGTGTGTGTGTGTCCTCATTCCGTGTGTGTGTGTGTGTCCTCGTGTCCTCATTCTGTGTGTGTCTGTGTCCTCATTCCGTGTGTGTGTGTGTGTGTCCTCATTCCGTGTGTGTGTGTGTCCTCATTCCGTGTGTGTGTGTGTGTGTCCTCATTCCGTGTGTGTGTGTGTCCTCATTCCGTGTGTGTGTGTCCTCGTGTCCTCATTCCGTGTGTGTGTGTGCCCTCATTCCGTGTGTGTGTGCCCTCATTCCGTGTGTGTGTGCCCTCATTCCGTGTGTGTGTGCCCTCATTCCGTGTGTGTGTGCCCTCATTCCGTGTGTGTGTGTGTGTCCTCATTCCACGTGTGTGTGTGTGTGTGTGTGTGTGTCCTCATTCCACGTGTGTGTGTGTGTGTGTCCTCATTCCACGTGTGTGTGTGTGTGTCCTCATTCCACGTGTGTGTGTGTGTGTGTGTGTGTGTGTGTGTCCTCATTCCATGTGTGTGTGTGTGTGTGTCCTCATTCCACGTGTGTGTGTGTGTATGTCTCCTCATTCCGTGTGTGTGTGTGTGTGTGTCTCCCCATTCCGTGTGTGTGTGTGTCTCCCCATTCCGTGTGTGTGTGTGTCTCCCCATTCCGTGTGTGTGTGCGTGTCTCCTCATTCCGTGTGTGTGTGTCTCCTCATTCCGTGTGTGTGTGCGTGTCTCCTCATTCCGTGTGAGTGTGTGTGTGTGTCCTCATTCCGTGTGTGTGTGTGTCCTCATTCCGTGTGTGTGTGTGTGTGTGTGTGTCCTCATTCCGTGTGTGTGTGTCCTCATTCCGTGTGTGTGTGTCCTCATGTCCTCATTGTGTGTGTGTGTGTGATCATTCCGTTTGTGTGTGTGCGTCCTCATTCCGTTTGTGTGTGTGTGTCCTCATTCCGTGTGTGTGTGTCCTCGTGTCCTCATTCCGTATGTGTGTGTGTGCCCTCATTCCGTGTTTGTGTCCTCATTCCGTGTGTTTGTCCGTGTCCTCATTCCAAGTGTGTGTGTGTGTGTGTCCTCATTCCGTGTGTGTGTGTGTGTGTGTGTCCTCATTCCGTGTGTGTGTGTGTCCTCATTCCGTGTGTGTGTGTGTGTCCTCATTCCGTGTGTGTGTGTGTGTGTGTGTGTGTGTGTGTGTCCTCATTACGTTTGTGTGTGCGTGTGTCCTCATTCCGTGTGTGTGTGTGTGTGTGTCCCCGTGTCCTCATTCCGTGTGTGTGTGTCTGTCTCGTGTCCTCATTCCGTGTGTGTGTGTGTCCTCGTGTCCTCATTCCGTGTGTGTGTGTCCTCATTCCGTGTGTGTGTGTGTCCTCGTGCCCTCATTCCGTGTGTGTGTGTCCTCATTCCGTGTGTGTGTTTGTGTCCTCATGGCGTGTGTGTGTTTTTGTCCTCATTCCGTGTGTGTGTGTGTGTCCTCATTCCGTGTGTGTGTGTGTGTCCTCATTCCGTGTGTGTGTGTGTGTCCTCATTCCGTGTGTGTGTGTGTGTCCTCTTCCGTGTGTGTGTGTGTGTCCTCATTCCGTGTGTGTGTGTGTGTGTGTGTGTGTGTGTGTGTGTGTGTGTGTGTGTCCTCATTCCGTGTGTGTGTGTGTGTCCTCATTCCGTGTGTGTGTCCTCATTCCGTGTGTGTGTCCTCATTCCGTGTGTGTGTGTCCTCATTCCGTGTGTGTGTGTCCTCATTCCGTGTGTGTGTGTCCTCATTC
>NW_026868586.1:0-35461 GCF_020745735.1 Hemiscyllium ocellatum | reverse complement strand
GGGGGGTGTATTTGGGGGGGGGTGCTGCCGCCTGTGATTCCGCGGGGGAAGAGGAATTTAATGTTGTTGTCAGTGACGCCCCCGTCCCAGTGAGCGGCCTGTGCGGTGTGAGAGTTCCCGGTGAGCGCGCCCCTTACTCACTAACTGATCCATACCATCCTTCACCTCGACGCCTCGATCGAGGGGAACCTCGTGGAACAACAACTTTCCCTCCACAAACCCAGGGGCCCCGGAGCGCATGCGCCGTCCTCTAAGCGCGCATGCCCATCACGGCCACAACAATCGTGCTGACGACGCATGCGCGTGTCGCTGCTGCTGGGGCGCGTAGTTGCTCACTACGCATGCGCTTTCAGGCAAGTGGCTCAATGCGCAGGCGCCCCGAGGTTGGTATTGACTGAGCCCAGATTACTCAGGTTGAAAGGCACTGTGACCACGTGTTACTTGTACATTGGCTCCCTCTTGGCTGCTTCTCTCACAGTGTATCATCACAAAAGCAAAATGTGGGTGCTAACAATCTGACACAGAAAACTATTAATGTTGCAAATTCTGATGGGATCATAGAGGCATAGAGATGTACAGCAGGGAAACAGACCCTTCGGTCCAACTCGTCTTGCAGATCAGATATCCAAACCCAATCTAGTCCCACCTGCCAGCACCTGGCCCATATCACTTATCCTTTCCGCCTTCAGCAAAGACTGTTTCCTCCATGTCTACCTGGTCAGGTCCACGTCCCCTACAACCCACCCTCCCATCCTGGCACTTTCCCCTGCCACTGCAGGAACTGTAAAACCTGTGCCCACACCTCCTCCCTCACCTCCATCCAAGGCCCTAAAGGAGCCTGCCACATCCATCAAAGTTTTACCTGCACATCCACCAATATCATTTATTGTATCCGTTGCTCCCGATGCGGTCTCCTCTACATTGGGGAGACTGGACGCCTCCTAGCAGAGCGCATTAGGGAACATCCCCGAGACACCCGTACCAATCAACCACACCGTCCCATGGCCCAACATTTCTACACCCCCTCCCACTCTGCCGAGGACATGGAGGTCCTGGGCCTTCTTCACCGCCACTCCCTCACCACCAGACGCCTGGAGGAAGAACGCGTCATCTTCCACCTTGGAACACTTCAACCCCAGGGCATCAATGTGGACTTCAACAGTTTCCTCATTTCCCCTTCCCCCACCTCACCCTGGTTCCAAACTTCCAGCTCAGCACTGTCCCCATGACCTGTCCGGACTTGTCCTACCTGCCTATCTTCTTTTCCACCTATCCACTCCACCCTCTCCTCCCTGACCAATCACCTTCATCCCCTCCCCCACTCAGTACTCTTTGCTACTTTCTCCCCACCCCCACCCTCCTCTAGCTCATCCCTCCACGCTTCAGGCTAACTGCCTTTATTCCTGATGAAGGGCTTTTACCCGAAACGTCGATTTCGCTGCTCGTTGGATGCTGCCTGAACTGCTGTGCTCTTCCAGCACCACTAATCCAGAATCTGGTTTCCAGCATCTGCAGTCATTGTTTTTAGCTCATATCCCTTCAAACCATTCCTATTCATATACCCATTCAAATGCCTTTTACATGTTGCAATTGTAATATTCCCCCACCACCTCTGGCAGCTCATTCCTTACACGTACCACCCTCTGCATGAAAAGGTTGCCCCATAGGTCTCTTTTATATCTTCCCCCTCTCACCCTAAACCTATGCCCTCTAGTTCTGGACTTCCCATCCCAGGGAAAAGACTTTGAATATTTATCCTGTCCATGCCCCTCATAATTTTATAAACCTCTCGAAGGTCACCCCTCAGCCTCTGACGTTCCAGGGAAAACAACCCTAGCCTATTTATCCTCTCCCTGTGGCTCAAATCATTCAATCCTGGCAACATCCTTGTAAATCTTTTCTGAACCCTTTCAAGTTTCACAACATCTTTCCAATTGGAAGGAGATCAGAATTGCACGCAATATTCCAACAGTGGCCTAACCATTGTCCTGTACAGCTGCAACATGACCTTCCAACTCCTGCACTCAATACTTTGACCAAATAAGGAAAGCATACCAACCACCTTCTTCACTACCCTATCTACCTGCGACTTCACTTTCAAGGAGCTATGAACCTGCACTCCAAGGTCTATTTGTTCAGCAACACTCCCTAGGACCTTACCATTAAGTGTATAGTCCTGCTTAGATTTGCTTTCCCAAAATGCAGCACCTCACATTTATCTAAATTAAACTCCATCTGCCACTTCTCATCCCATTGACCCATCTGATCAGGCACCATTTTTGTTTCACTTCCATGTATGATCATAGCGTTACTTTGGCCGATCATGTTCTCACCAGTCAGCAAACATCCACCTATTCTCAAAAAAGCAAAATACTGCACAAGACTGGAAGTCTGAAATAAAGTCACAGAAGGTTGGAGAAACTCAGCTAGTCTAAAAGGCCATAAGGGTGACATGGTGGCTCAGTGCTGCTGTCTCACAGTGCCAGGGACCCAAGTTCAATTTCACCCTCGGGTGACTTGGATAGTGTGGAGTTTGCACATTTCCCCCATGAGTGTGTGGGTTTCCTCTGGGTACTCCGGTTTCCTCCCATCATTCAAAGATGTACAGGTTAGCTGCATTGGTTATGCTAAGTTGCCCAAAGTGTCCAGCATTGTGCAGGTTAGGTAGACTAGCAATGAGAAATGCAGGGTTATAGGGATAACTAGGCACATAGAAGCGACTCTTAGATGGGCACATGGATGATAGGGTATGTAGGTTAGTTTGATCTTAGAGAAGGAGAAAAGGTTGGCAAAACATCAACAGCCAAAGGGCCCTTGTACTGTCTAAGGTAGGGAGTGGGTCTGGGTGGAATGCTCTTTGGAGGGTGGTGTGGACTTGATGGGCCAAATGGCCTGTTCCAATATTGTAGGGATTTTATGATGTAGCAACAGAAATAGACCATGCAGACCATCCAGTTTGCTCTGTCACTGAATGAGATCATAGCTGGTCTGATAATCCTCAAAAAAATCAAAGATGCTGAAAATGAGAAATCAAATGTTTCTTGAAAAACCACTTTCCTGCCTCTTCCCCATAACCCTCGATCCCCTTGCTATTTAAAAACCTATTTCAATTTTGAACATACATAATGATCCAGCTTCAATAGCACTCTGTAGTAAAGAATTCCACAGATTCACAAACCTCTGAGAGAAGAAATTCCCTTTCATCTCTGTTTTAAATATGTGACCCTTTATTCGGAGATTATGTACTCTGGTCCTAGACTCTGTCACAAGATGGAACAATGTCACATCTACCCTATCAAGTTCCCTAAGAATCTTATACACTTCAATAAGATAGCATCTGTAGAGAGAGAGAGAAATAATGCTTTGAGTCCATTTTGACTCTTCATCTATACCAATCCCGGTGCGGGACTCAGGTGGACAAAGTCAGAAGTCATAAAACACCAGGTTATAGTCCAAAAATTTTATTTGAGATCACAAACTTTTGGAACGCTGCTCCATCAAATTTCACCTGATAAAGGGACAACGCTCAGATAGCTTGTGATTTAAAATAAACCTGTTGGACTATAACCTGGTATCGTGTGATTTCTGACCTTATTCTAATCTCATTTTTGAACAATTGGCTTTGTAGCTTTGTATACTATAGAATATCATAGTCATAAAGTTATATAGCACGGAAAGAGACCTTTCGGTCCATGTGTCCATGCTGACCAGATATCCTAAACTGATCTACTCCCATTTGCCAGCATTTGGCTCATATCCCTCTAAATCCTTCCTATTCATATACCCATCCAGATGACTTTTAGATGTTGTAATTGTACCAGCCTCCATCACTTCCACTGGCAGCTCATTCCAAACACAAACTACCCTCTGAGCGAAAAAGTTGCCTCTTCGGTCCCTTTTAAATCTTTCCCCTCTCACCCTAAACCTATGCCCTCTAGGTCTGGACCCATGCACCCCAGGACAAACACATTATCTATTTACAAAGCCATGCACCTCACAATTTTACAAACATCAGTTTAAATTGTTTGAAAATGTCTTGAAGGTTCCCACATCTACAATCCTTTCAGGCCATACGTTTTTGGTGGAAAAAAATGTTTTCTCAAAACCCTTCTAAGCCTCTTGTTCCTTACATTAAAAACTGTGCCATCTGGTTATTGACCCCTCTACTAAAGGGAAAATTTCTCCCTACCTGCTGTGTCCCTGTCCCCCCAGAATTGTACACACCTCAAACAGATCCCTTTTCAGCTTTCTCTACTCTCAGCAATACAATCCCAGTCTATTTGGTCTCTCTTCATAGCTGAATCATTCCAACCCAAGCAACACCCTGGTGAACCTCTTCTGCATCCTATTTGGTGCAATCCCGCTCTTTCACCAAGGCCATTATGGAGCAAAGAGGGAAGTGATGACCTAGTGGTATTTTTATGAAGTTGAAGGCATATACTGTACCTTTAAGAGAGAGTGAATGCTCTTCTGCACTGAGACCTCACAAACACCTGTCATATGACTAACTAGCAGTCTCAGAGTGTACTGGAAAATTGAAAATATGTAACATTTGACTGTGAAATAGATACCAGAGTTGGTTGCTGTTTTGACAACAAATCGAATTTACATAATCAGTTTAAATTATACCCCAGGATACTAAAACCCAATCGAGTTTGAATTTATTGTTTTTGCCAACATCAAACCAATAAGATGATCTGATGTTGGGGGTATAAAGATGGCAGGCAGTTTGATAGTCAGTCAGAGTTACTGTCATGGAGAGAGTAACTGTCATCAAGAGCACTTGCCATTGAAACACTCTTAATTAAAGGTACCTTTTTGTATGAAACGTATTTGCAGTAAAAAGAAAGAAGACAACTCAGGGAGACCTTCAGCCAGAAGAAGAAAGACATCAACGATGACAGCTGCTGTGTGGTTTTGAAATTAAGTGTTTTATTGGAACAGTATATTATTATAGTGTTGGAGGCAGGTAATAAGCAGTTAAGGGAAAGGGGGCTTAGAGTTGTGACTAGATGTTATTTAATGCTTACTTTGAGAGTTAAAGAATAAGTTGATATTATTTTCTTTAAATAGTGGAATTTGGGAGTTCTCTGTCACTCATAATTTAACAGATTACGAGGTGAGGTGAGCTTTCCTGAGTGTTTGGTTTAATTAACAGAAGGGTCCACTGCTGTATCATAACAGTTTGGGGACTGAGATCTGTGATTTGGATAGATTTAGACAGACATAGTCTGAGATTTGGACAGATTTAAACAAATTTGGGTTATGAAAGATCCCAGCAGATTTAAACACTTGCCAATTAGTGTCCTAGATCTTTAAATAAAATGTAGGTAAGACAATTGTTTAATTTTGGTTACTTGTGCTTGGTTACTTTAATAGTGGGAGAAATGACTCTTAAGATTGTTGAAGAGATTCTGGAGTTTGAAAATGATTCCCAAATTTGCCAAGAAAGTTTAGAAAGACTGAAAAAGACCATCCTTTTAAAATTAGAAAATAGGTCAGAATGGGGTCAAATCAGGGACTAAAGAAATTAAACATAGTCATTTTGATAGATGGATGCAGACCTTCAAGATAGAGAAAACCTATCTAAGAGAGATTATTCTGCTGGAGGAGTTTAAAAACCCACTTCCAGAGATGATAAGAATTCATGTGGATGAACAGAAAGTTCAGGAAGTGAGCAGAGCAGTGGAGATGGCAGATGAATATACATTAGTGCATAAGGCAAAATTTAGCACCCAGCAAGAATTTCATCCTGTGAGGGATAGAATTTGGGAGAAGGGGAGCTCCTCTATTACAAAACAAAGAGTATAGCACATTGGTGATGGTGTACCACAGGGGGAAGAAGAAGCCCAAAGGAAAACAGATGAAAGGCCTCAGGTGTTTTCACTGCAATGGAGTGGGACACAGAAAATTACAGTGCCGGTAGTTTAAGAAAGGCACTGAGAAAAGATGCTTTCACTACCAGAAGGTGGGACATGTAAAGTCACAGTGCTGGTCAGTAAAGAAAGGCATTGTGGGAAAAGATGTGGTAAAAGGGGTTAAGCCAGTGGCATTAGTGTAAGTAGTAAGGACACATCAAGAAAAGTCAAGGAACTGCCAGAAAGTGCATTAGTGCCTGATCTCTATTAAGAATTTGCCCCCGTGGGTAAAGATTACTCAGAAAGAACAGGGGGAGAAGGGAAAGAAGTTGTAATTTTGGGATCTAATCAGTATCTAATAGTAAGAGATGAATGTATTTGCATTCTTTCTGACCTGTTACCCAAGAGAGTGGTAATTTGTGAGATAGATGGATAGAAATGTAATGTTCCCCTATGCAAGACCAGGTTGGAGTGCCAACTCAAGACTGGGGAGGTAGCAGTGGGAGTGATTGACAGAGTATCAGTTCCAGAAATTCAGTTTGTTCTTGGGAATGATTTGGCAGGATCCACGGTGGGAGTGACACCCCTTGTTGTGGAGAAGGCAAAGGAAGACCAGGGAACTGAGTAGTTAAAAGAAACATATCCTGGATTTTTTTCGGACTGTGTAGTGACAAGATCACACTTTCATAAGTCACAGCACAAAGCAAAAACTAAAGAGAAAGATGGAGGAGTTGAGGTTCAGTTAGCTGCAGGAAAAAGGTGAATAGGCAGAGGGCCAGGCAGACATGTTTAGTTCTGAAAGACTAATAGACTTACATGAGAAGGACGAAACAATAAGATACAAATGCATACTCAGAAAAGGAATCGGAATGTATTCCTGAGGGTTATTATCTTTAAGATAGAATCCTCAGATGGAAGCACCACGGCATGTTAGTGCAGAGGAGAAATGGACCGAAGTGCACCAGATTGTGTTGCTGGTAGCAGACAGACAGGAAGTGATATGGTTTAGATTAGATTACTTACAGTGTGGAAACAGGCCCTTTAGTCCACCAGGTCCATTCCCCTACATTTACCCCTTCACTTAACACTACGGGCAATTTAGCATGGCCAATTCACCTAACCTGCACATTTTTAGATCATGGGTGGAAACCGGAGCACCCGGAGGAAACCCACGCAGACACGGGGAGAATGTGCAAACTCCACTCAGACAGTCGCCTGAGGCGGGAATTGAACCCAGGTCTCGGGCACTGTGAGGCAGCAGTGCTAACCACTATGCCACCGTGCCGCCCGTTAGCACATGAACTATCTGTAGAAGGTCACCTAGGTGTATGAAAGACTCAGACTAAGGTACAAATGCATTTCTAATTGTCTGGACTGCACAAGGATGTGGTTAATTTTGCCGTACGTGTCATACATGCCAAATGGTAGGTAAGCCACAGGCAGTAATAAAACCAGGCCCTTTGTTGCCAGTTCCCACATTCACAGAACCTTTCATGCAGATTATGATTAATTGTGTAGGTCCCCTTCTTAAAACTAAAAGTGGAAGCCAGTACTTGCTAACCATAATGGATGTATCTAACAGATTTCCGGAGGCAATTCCATTACGGAGTATTAAGACAAAAAGGGTGGTCGAGGAGTTAGTAGCTTTTTCCACATGGTATGGGCTACCTAGAGAAATCCAGTCAGACCATGGGTCTAATTTTACTCCCAGCTGTTTAAGGAAGTCATGGATAGCTTAGGTATACAGCGCTTTAAATCCAATGCGTATCATCCTGAATCCCAGGGAGCTTTGGAAAGGTGGCGTCAGACCCTGATGACCATGTTAAGCGTGTACTGTCAGAATTACCCAAATGATTGGGATAAAGATATCCCATTCGTATTGTTTGCCATTAGAGATGCCCCCCAAAAATCTACTCAGGTTACTCCCTTCAAGTTAATATTTGAACATGAAATGAAATTTGAACACGAAATAATCGGGTGGTGAGGGAACGGCGATGGATAAGGCCCTGGACCAGCTATGCCTGTCTCTTTGTTGGCTACATAGAACAATTGATCTTCCGTAATTACACCGGCACCACTCCCCACCTCTTCCTCTGCTACATTGATGACTGCATTGGTGCCACCTCGTGCTTCCGCGAGGAGGTTGAGCAATTCATCAACTTCACCTTACCTTAAATTTACCTGGACCACCTCTGACACCTCCCTCCCCTTCCTGGACCTCTCCATCTCCATTAATGATGACCGACTTGACACTGACATTTTTTTACAAACCCACCAACCCCCACAGCTACCTGGATTACACCTCTTCCCACCCTACTTCTTGTAAAAATGCCATCCCGTATTCCCAATTCCTCCGCCTCCGCCGTATCTGCTCATCTGCAGTCATTGTTTTTACTTGCATGTCCTCAGCAGAGTGGGAGGGGGAGTTGAAGTGTTAGTCCACAGGGCGGTGGGGTTGATTGGTGCGGGTGTCCCGGAGATGTTCCCTGAAGCGCTCTGCAAGGAGGTAGTAAATTGCCCATCATCTTAGGTATGTTAGTCAGAGGGAAATGGGTCTGTATGGGTTACTTTTTGGAGGGTTGGTGTGGACTTGTTGGGCTGAAGAGCCTGTTTCTACACTTTCGGGATTCTAAGAACTGATCCAGCCTTGCCTTTTGCACTGATGTGCTTGTCTCCCTTATTATTGAGGGTTAGGATATTTGAAGAGTCTATTCCTCTTCCAGAATGTTGTTTAATTGTGCACCACCATTCACCACTGGATGTGTCAGCATTGCAGAGCTGAAATCAGATTTGCTATTGTGGAACTGCTGGGCTCTATCAATTGATTTTCTTGTTTGGGGTTGTTCAAGTGCAGGTTAGGGTGGATTGGCCATGCTAAATTGCCCTTCGTGTTCAAGGATGTGCAGGTTAGCTGCATTAGTCATTGGAAATGCAGGGTAACAGATATAGAGTAGGGGGATAAGTCTGGGTGGGATGCTCTTCGGAGAGTCGGTGTGAACTTGGTGGCTGAATGGCCTGTTTCCACACTGTGGTGGGGGTGGTGGTTCGATGATTAAATTTGTTCTTTTTGCCCCATGTGTGTTGATCGCTATGAGTCTGGTGATGATTGAGCAGGGTTGGTGGCCAGTTAGACTGTTGAGCCTGTTGCAAATGATAAGCAGCTTAAATTTTAGTAAGAACAAATGCTCTGGAGACAAAAAAAACAAGAGGCCTTTTGTGGCCTAGAAAATTTTCCAAATTGGATGGTGTGGATAATAAAACAGGAGTGAGGGAAGACAAGGCACAATTCCATTCAGCAGTAATTCCATGGTGCAAGTGAGGACTGCAGATGCTGAAGAGTCAGAGTCGAAACGTGTGTTGCTGGAAAAGCACAGCCTGTCAGGCAGCATCCGAGGAGCAGGAGAGTCGACGTTTCGAGCATCACCTCTTCATCAGACCGCCCTTCATTCTGATGAAGTACTTGTGGTTGAAGCATGCTTCAGATGCTGCCTGACCGGCTGTGCTTTTCCAGCCCCACTCTCTCCAACAGTAATTTTATGGTGCCCAGTACAATTGCAGGACTGCAAATACAGCAGCTGAGACATCATGAACACCTGCCCACTGTATTCATGGCTATTCCCTGCTCAAATAGTTTGGAAAAGTGTTAAAAGAGAAACAAGAAATGCAGGAGAAACCCTGACAACATCTGTGGAGACAGAAACGGTTAATGTTTTGATTTCAATAAGCCTTCTCTTCAGGTGTCAGTCAAAACGCACCGTTCTAAATTGGATCAAGGGTAGGTTGCTTATTCTGAGTCTTTAGGATAAAGATGAAGTATTGTCCCTGCTTAATTTATGCTTGCTTCTTTCAGTTCCTTAACTATCATCAATAGTGGTGGAATTTCCTGATTTCTTCCAAGAGTCATAGAATCCTACGGTACAATAAAATTCTTCCAGGTTGACCATATTTCTCTACATTCTGGATCAGTGGTGCTGGAAGAGCACAGCAGTTCAGGCAGCATCCAACGAGCAGCGAAATCGACGTTTCGGGCAAAAGCCCTTTTCCAGCATCTGCAGTCAATGTTTTTACCATATTTCTCTGCAGTCCTGTCACATCCACCGGTGAATGGTGGTGCACAAACAACACTCTGGAAGTGACATACTCCCAAACTAAAGTAGTCCCATCTGCCTGGGCTTGGCCCATATCCCTCTAAACCTTTCCCATCCGTGGACCTGAAGATTCCTGAAGAAGGGTTTATGCCCGAAACGCCGACTCTCCTGCTCCTCGGATGCTGCCTGGCCTGCTGTGTTTTTCCAGCACCACATTTTTCAACTCTGGTCTCCAGCATCTGCAGTCCTCACTTTCTCCTACTTCATCTGTGGACCTGTCCAAACGTCTTTTAACTGTATTTGAATTTACATTTCCTTCACATACGCACCACCCTTTGTGTGAAAAACTGCCCCTCTCAGGCCCATTTTAAATCTTTTCCCTCATCTTAAAGACATGCTCTCTAGTTTTGAATTCCCCCACCCTAAGGAAAAGACCTTTTGCTATTTATGCTATCTTTGTCCCTCACAGCCAAAGTACAGGAAGATAGATGGAGAGGACAGACAGTCAGTGCAGGTGTGCCCCTGTCAGACAAATATTCCATTTCAGATACTGATGAGAGCACTGGCCCTTCAGGTGACAGCAGCAGACAGAGCACTGACACCACAACAGGTCCTGCAATACTGAGGTGAGGAACAAAGTATAGTAGAGCAATAGTAATGACAGTCAGGGGCACAGACAGGTGCTTCTGTGTCCACGACAGAGTCTCCAGAATTATATGTTGCCTCCCTGGTGCCAGGGTCAGTGATGTTTCTGAATGGGTACATGGCATTCTAAAACGTGAAGGTAAACAGACAGAAGTCATTGTCTGTATTGGCACTATGACATGGGTAGGAAGGGTGGCACGGTCCTAAAATGTCAAAAGTGAGGTCTGCAGATGCTGGAGATCACAGCTGAAAATGTGTTGCTGGTTAAAGCACAGCAGGTTAGACAGCATCCAAGGAACAGGAAATTCGACGTTTCGGGCCAGAGCCTGATTCCTGATGAAGGGCTCTGGCCTGAAACGTCGAATTTCCTGTTCCTTGGATGCTGCCTGACCTGCTGTGCTTTAACCAGCAACACATTTTCAGCACGGTCCTAAAATGACAATTCAGGGATTTTGGTTGTAAAATAAGAAGTAGGACGCTCCCGTGTCGTAGTAATCACAGGATTACTCCCCGTGCTACTGAGACTTGTGGCTGAGATAGAGTATAATTGAGTATATGGCTCAAGGGATGGTGGAGTGGGGAGGGCTTCAGATATGTGGATCATTGGAAACACAAATATTGGAGATCACAACGGGTCAGAACTCTGGCGAAGAGCCGTCTGGACTCAAAACGCTAGCTTGCTCTCTCTCTCTCTCTCTGTCTCTCTCCACGGATGATGTCTGACCCATTGTGATCTTCAGCATTTGTTGTTTCAGTACAGATTCCAGCAATAATTTGGATGTGGACCATTGAGATGTCTTCCAAGGAAGGTAGGACCTGAGCAAGTGGGACACCAATATCCTGCTTGGAAGGCTTGATGGTGCCACTCAGGAGAGTTTAAGCTAGTCTGCCCTTGGGGTGCAAGCAACAGGTCAGTAAGTGAGACTGGGGAGGGGTATAAGGCAAATATGGCTATGTAGAAGAGCAGGGAGAGGTTACGGAGCTCAGTGGAACCAGAGGCTTGGACTGGATTTGCTTCAATGCAAGAGGTACAACAGGGAGGACAAATGAATTTAGAGTCTGGATTAATGCATGCAGTTATGATGTTGCTGCTATCACACATAACTTTAAAGAGGGACAGGTTTGGCAACTCAACGTTCTGGAATATCAATGTTTTAGGTGAGACAGTGGAGAAAGCAAGAAGTGGGGGGGCTGTGTCCAGGGAGGATACTCCCTGGCGAGAACTTGCAGCAAGGCACTATGGGTAGAGCTCAGGAAGAGGAAGGGTGCTATCACAATGCTGGGATTGTACTTGGGAGTGGATGCTTGCGGATGTAGGGCCAATCAAGTGGAGCTACTTTATCCTGGATGATGAGAAGCTTCTTGAGTGTTGTTGGAGCTGCCTCCCTCCAGGCAAGTGGGGAGTATTCCATCACACTCCTGACTTCTGCCTTGTAGATGGTGGACAAGCTTTGGGGAGTCAGGAGGTGTTTACTTGCCACAGTATTCCTAGCCTCTGATCTGCTCTTGTGTTAATGTGGTGAGTCCAGTTGAGTTTCTGGTCAGTGACAACCCCCAGCATGTTGACACTGGGGGATTCAGTGATGGTAACATCATTGAATGTCAAGGAGCGCTGGTTAGATTGTCTTTTATTGATAATAGTCATAGCCTGGCATTGTGTGGCACGAATGTTACTTACCACTTGTCAGCCCAAGCCTGGATATTGTCCAGATCTTGTTGCATTTGGACATGGACTGCTTCAGTATCTGAGGAATCATGAATGGTGCTGAACATTCATCAATGAACATCCCCACTTCTGACCTTGTGATGGATAAGACAGCTGAAGATGGTTGGGCCTAGGACACTACACTGAGGAACTCCTGCAAAAATGTCTGGAGCTGCGATGACTGACCTCCACAACCATGACTATCTTTGTATGTATCAGGTATAACACCAACCACTGGAGAATTTTTCCCCTGATACCCATTGATCCCAGTTTTGCCAGGGTTCCTTGATGCCACACTCAGTCGAATGCAGCCTTGATGTCAAGGGCTTTTCCTCTCCCCTCCCCTCTGGAATTCAGCTCTTTTGTCCATGTTTGAACCAAGGCTGTAATGGGGTCAGGAGCTGAGTGGCCATGGGGGAACCCAAACTGGGCGTCACTGAGCAGATTATTGCTGAGCAGGTGCTGCTTGATAGCCCTGTTACTGACCCCTTCCATCACGTTACTGATGGTCGAGAGTAGACTGATAGGGCGGGATTTGGCCAAGTTGGATTTGTCCTGCGTTTTATGTACAGGACATACCTGAGCAACTTCCCACATTGTCAGGTGGATGCCAGTGTTGTAGCTGTACTGGAAAAGCTTGACTAGGGAGGCAGCAAGGTCTGGAGCACAAGTCTTCAGTACTGTTGCCTGAATATTGACAGGGCCCGTAGCCTTTGCAGTATCCAGTGAATCCAACTTGATATCACATGGAGTGAATCAAATTGGTAAAAGACCAGTATCTGTGATGCTGGGGACCACTGGAGGAGGCTGAGATGGGCCATCCACTCAGCACTTCCAGCTGAAGATTGCTGCAAAGGCTTCAGCCTTATCTTTTGCACTGATGTACCGAGATGCACTGAGATACAGGACTTATTCACAATTGGAAGCAAATAGACGTGTTAGTGATAGGCAGCATGGGTTTTATGGGGAAAATCATGTTTCACCAACTTGACTGAGTTTTTTGAGGAGGTGACAAAAATGATTGATGAGGGAAGGGCAGTGGATTTTGTCTACATGGACTTTAGTAAGGAATTTGAAAAAATACCTCATGGTAAACTGGTACAGAAGGTACAGTCTCATGGAATCCTGGATGAGCTAGCTAGATGGATACAAAGCTGGCTTGGTCATAGAAGATAGTAGCAGTGGGAAGGGTGCTTTTCGGAATGGAGATCAGTAACTAATGGTGTCCCACGGGAATCAGTGCCGGGACTTCCGTGGGGTGACATTATAGAGGTTTACAAAATTACGAGGAAAATGAATAAGATAAATAGACAAAGTCTTTTCCCTGGGATCAGGGAGTCCAGAACTAGAGGACATAGGTTTAGGGTGAGAGGGGGAAGATATAAAAGAGACCTGAGGGGCAACGTTTTCACACAGAGGGTGGTACGTGTATGGAATGAGCTGCCAGAGGAAGTGGTGGAGGCTGGTAGAATTGCAACATTTAAGAGGCATTTGGATGGGTATATGAATAGGGAGGGTTTGGAGGGATATGGGCCGGGTGCTGGCAGGTGGGACTAGATTGGGTTGGGATATCTGGGCGGCGTGGACAGGTTGGACCGAAGGGTCTGTTTCCATGCTGTACATCTCTATGACTCTATGACTCTATATCGTGTAGAGTGTGTTAAATTGGATGAAGACTATAGCGATGCTGGGGACCGCTGGTGTAGGCTGAGATGGACTATGTATGGCTCTATGTATATAAATGATCTGGAGGAAAATGTTGGTGGTCTGAATATGAGGTTTGTGGATGACACCAAAATTGGTGGAGTTATAGATAGGAGAATCGTCAAAGGATACAGTGGGATATAGATTGCAGATTTGGGTAAAGAAATGGCAAACAGAGTTTAGTCAGGAGAAATGTGAAGTGATGCATTTTGGAAAGTCAAATTTAGTTGCAAATTGTACAATAAATGGCAGAATCCTTAGAAATATTGACAGAGAAGAAACTGAGCATACAAGACCACAGATCCCTGAAACTGACACCACGGGTGGATCAGCTGGTCAAGATCTTCCAGGGTTTAGGACTGTTTAAAAAGAACAGGGAGGCTGTAAAAGAGGAGGGTGTGTAGCATTGCTAATCAGAGTGCATCACAGCTACAGAAACAAAAGTTGTTGAGGAAGGTTTGTCTACTGAGTCAGTGTGGGTGGATGTTAGGAACAGCAAGGGAACAGCCACCGCAACGGGGGTTTTCTACAGACCACCTAACAGCAGTAGAGAGATTGAAGATCTCATAGGTGGGCAGATTCTGGAAAAATGCAGATGTAGCAGGGTTGTTGTTATGGGTGATTTCAACTTTTCCAATATCGACTGGAACCCCCTCGGTGCAGATGGTTTGGATGGAGCCGTTTTTGTCCGGTGTGTTCAGGAGGGTTTCCTTACTCAGTATGTGGACAGGCTGATGACGGGAGAGGTCATTTTGGATTTGGTGCTCGGCAATGAGCCAGAACAAGTGTCAGATCTCGCGGTGGGAGAACACTTTGATGACAGTGACCCCAACTGCCTCACATTTATCATAGCGTTGGAGAGGGAAAAGAGCAGATACAGAGGGCAGATATTTAATTGGGGAAAAGGAAATTATAACGTTATCAGACAGGAGTTGGGAAGTACAGACTGGGAGCAATTGTTCCACAGAAAGGGCACAGCAGACATTTAGAGACTGTTTAAAGAGCAGTTGTTGCGAGTGATGTACAAATTTGTTCCTCTGAGACAGGTAAGAAGGGCTGAAAATGTGTAGCTGGAAAAGCACAGCAGGTCAGGCAGCATCCAAGGAACAGGAAATTCAACGTTTCGGGCATAAGCCCTTCATCAGGTAAGAAGGGGTAAGATTAAGGAGCCTTGGATGACGAGAACAGAGGAACTTCTTGTCAAAAGGAAGAAGGCAGCTTATATAAGGTGGAGGTAGCACGGATCCAACACAGCTTTAGAGGATTACAGGCTTGCTAGAAAGGAGTTCAGAAATGGACTGAGGAGAGCCAGGATAGGGCATGAGAAAGGCTTGGCAGGAAGGATTAGGGAGAACCCAAAGGCATTTTACTCATACGTGAGGAATTGGAGAATGATCAGGGAGAAGGTAGGGCCAATCAGGGATAGCGGAAGGAACTTGTACGTGAAGTCTGAGCAGATAGAGGAAGCCCTAAATGAGTTTTTTGCTTCGTTTTCACCAAGGAGAGGGAACGTTATAAATGAAACTTAGAGGAGCTGGGATACAGTCTTGACCAGATCAAGATTGATGAAGTTGATATGTTGGAAATTTTGGAAAACATTAAGATTGACAAGCCCGTAGGGCCAGACCAGATTTATCCCAGGCTGCTCTGGGAAGCAAGAAAGGAGGTTGCTAAGCTGCTGGTGAAGATATTTGCCTCCTCACTTTCCACAGGAGTCAAATTGGAGGATTGGAATGTTGTTCCTCTTTTCAAAAAGGGCAATAGGGAAATCCCTGACAATTACAGACCAGTCAGTCTTACGTCCACACCAACCCTCCGAACAGTAACCCACCCAGATCCATTTCCTCTGACGAATGCACCTAACACTATGGGCAATTTAGCATGGCCAATTCACCTGACCTGCACATCTTTGGACTGTGGGAGGAAACGGGAGCATCCGGAGGAAACCCACGCAGACACGGGGAGAATGTGCAAACTGCACACAGACAATAGTCTGAAGCTGAAATCAAACCTGGGTCCCTGGTGCTGTGAGGCAGCAGTGCTAACTACTGAGCCACCGTGCCACCCTGGTTAGCAAGGTTAGATCTCACGGAATACAGGGAGAACTAGCCATTTGTCTCAAAGGTAGAAGACAGAGGGTGGTGATGGAGGGTTGTTTTTCAGACTGGAGGCCTGTGACCAGTGGAGTGCCACAAGGATTGGTGCTGGTTCCATTACTTTTTGTCATTTATATAAATGGTTTGGATGCGAGCATAAGAGGTACAGTTAGTAAGTTTGCAGATGGCATTGTTACATTCTGTTATCAAGTCTTCTCTCTCCTGCCCCCATCCCAGTGGGACTGTCTATCCTTTCAGGTCTAGCAGGTAGACAGACCATTGTTCGGCCATTTTCACATTTCAATGACTATCTGAACTATCAACACGTGTTCTCCACAGTACTCTCCATCCGCTAACCCTCACCATCCCTGCAACGTCTCCCCCACCAAACTATAGCATAAATGCTGCTCCTCCACACGTCAGCTCCAATGAAGAGTCATCTAGACTCGAAGCGTTAGCTTGCTGTCTCTCCATGGATGATGCCCGATCCTCTGTGATCGGAACAGAATCCAGCATCTGCAGTTAATTTGCTCCAACATTTTGTTTACCAGGATGTTGTCTGGAAAGGAGGGGTCTTTTTTGTAAATATATTTATTAGCAATTTTTTAACTTTATAAAATTATTGAAAAAAACAATCACAAATATCAGTATAATAAAAAGAAAAATACAAAGGGCACTGCTTGTCACTGGACCACTCAGGTGTTTTCCCTTAAAAAAAATAAAAAGAAAAATAAACACAAATTACAATACAACTACTATTTACTAACTACTAACCTACTCGTTAATACAAAGCAAATCTTAACACGGTGCAAAACACACCAAAGAAAGAAAGAAAAGCAAAAAAAAAACAAAAAGAAACACAAAATACAGAACATGTATGCTCAGCGCAAGGCTCCCAAATAAAGGAACGGGAGCATTGTATACGTAGAGTCATAGAGAGGTCCAGCACGGAAACAGACACTTCGGTCCAACCCGTCCATGCCAACCAGATATCCCAATGCAATCTAGTCCCACCTGTCAGCACCCAGCCCATATTCCTCTGTACCCTTCCTATTCATATACCCATCCAAATACCTCTTAAATGTTGCAATTGTACCAGCCTCCACCACTTCCTCTGGCAGCTCATTCCATACACGTATCACCCTCTGCATGAAAAGGTTGCCCCTTAGGTCTCTTTTATATCTTTCCCCTCTCACCCTAAACCTTTGCCCCCAGGTAAAAAAATGTTGCCTATTTATCCTATCCATTCCCCTCATAATTTTGTAAACCTCTATAATGTCACCCCTCAGCCTCCGACACTCCAGGGAAAACAGCCCCAGCCTCTCCCTGTAGCTCAGATCCTCCAACCCTGGCAACATCCTTGTAAATCTTTTCCAAACCCTTTCAAGTTTGCTTTCCCAAAATGCATCACCTCACATTTATCTGCATTAAACTCCAGCTGCCGCTTCTCAGCCCATTGGCCCATCTGGTCCAGATCCTGTTGTAATCTGAGGTAATCCTCTTCACTGTCCACTACACCTTCAATTTTGGTGTCATCTGCAAACTTACTAACTGTACCTCTTATGCTCACATCCAAATCATTTATGTAAATGACAAAAAGTAGAGGACCCAGCACCGATCCTTGTGGCACTCCACTGGTCACAGGCCTCCAGTCTGTAAAACAAACCTCCACCACCAACCTGTCTTCTACATTTGAGCCAGTTCTGCATCCAAATGGCTAGTTCTCCCTGTATTCCATGAGATCTAACCTTGCTAATCAGTCTCCCATGGGGAACCTTGTCAAACGCCTTACTGAAATCCATATAGATCACATCTACCACTCTGCCCTCATCAATCCTCTTTGTTACTTCCTCAAAAAACTCAATCAAGTTGGTGAGACATGATTTCCCATGCACAAAGCCATGTTGACTATCCCTAATCAGTCTTGCCTTTCCAAATACATGTACATCCTGTCCCTCAGGATTCCCTCCATCAACTTGCCCACCACCGAGGTCAGGCTCACTGGTCTATAGTTCCCTGGCTTGTCTTTATCGCCCTTCTTAAAGTGGCACCACATTAGCCAACCTCCAGTCTTCCGGCACCTCACCTGTGACTGTCGATGATACAAATATTTCAGCAAGAGGCCCAGCAATCACTTCTCTAGCTTCCCACAGAGTTCTCAGGTACACTTGATCAGGTGCTGGGGATTTATCCACCTTTAACCGTTTCAAGACATCCAACACTTCCTCCTCTGTAATCTGGACATTTTGCAAGATGTCACCATCTATTTTCCCTACAGTCTATATCTTCCGTATCCTTTTCCACAGTAAATACTGATGCAAAATATTCATTTAATATCTCCCCCATTTTCTGTGGCTCCACACAAAGGCCGCCTTGCTGGTCTTTGAGGGGCCCTATTCTCTCCCTAGTTACCCTTTTGTCCTTAATATATTTGTAAATACCCTTTGGATTCTCCTTAGCTTTGGCAAATAAAATTATCTCATGTCCCCGTTTTGTCCTCCTGATTTCCCTCTTAAGTATACACCTACTGCCTTTATACTCTTCTCAGGATTCACTCGATCTATCCTGTCTATACCTGACATATGCTTCCTTTTTTTCTTCATCATCCGGCATTTCCTATACCTACCAGCCTTCCCTTTCACCCTGACAGGAATATACTTTCTCTGGATTCTTGTTGTCTCATTTCTGAAGGCTTCCCATTTTCCAGCCATCCCTTTACCTGCGAACATCAGCCCCCAATCAGCTTTCGAAAGTTCTTGCCTAATACTGTCAAAATTGGCCTTTCTCCAATTTAGAACTTCAACTTTTAGATCTGGTCTATCCTTTTCCATCACTAATTTTAAAACTAATAGAATTATGGTCGCTGGCCCCAAAGTGCTCCCCCACTGACACCTCAGTCACCTGCCTTGCCTTATTTCCCAAGAGTAGGTCAAGTTTTGCACCTTCTCTAGTAGGTACATCCACATACTGAATCAGAAAATTGTCTTGTACACACTTAAATTCCTCTCCATCTAAACCTTTAACACTATGGCAGTCCCAGTCAATGTTTGGAAAGTTAAAATCCCCTACCATAACCACCCTATTATTCTTAGACAGCTGAGATCTCCTTACAAGTTTGTTTCTCAATTTCCCTCTGACTATTAGGGGGTCTATAATACAATCCCAATAAGGTGATCATCCCTTTCTTATTTCTCAGTTCCACCCAAATAACTTCCCTGGATGTATTTCCGGGAATATTCTCCCTCAGCACAGCTGTAATGCTATCCCTTATCAAAAAGGCCATTCCCCCTCCTCTCTTGCCTCCCTTTCTATCCTTCCTGTAGCATTTGTATCCTAGAACATTAAGCTGCGAGTCCTGCCCATCCCTGAAGAAAGGCGTATGCCCTAAATGTTGATTATCCTGCTCCACGGATGCTGCCTGGCCTGCTGTGTTTTTCCAGCACCATGTTTTTTAAACTCTGGTCTCCAACATCTGCAGTTTCTCCAGCTCATCCCTGGGCCATGTTTCTGTAATTGCTAAGATATCCCAGTCCCATGTGCCTAACCATGCCCGAGTTCATCTGCCTTCCCTGTTAGGCCCCTTGCATTGAAATACCTTGTCCCTGCCTGCTCTGACTGTTTGACTCACTTCTGTTCTCAGCTGTACCAGTCTCAGATTGGTCTCTTTCCTCACCATCTCCCTGGGTCCCAACCACCCCCACCTTACTAGTTTAAATCCTCCTGAGCAGTTCTAGTAAATTTCCCTGCCAGTATATTAGTCCCCTTCCAATTTAAGTGCAATCCATCCTTCTTGTACAGGTCAGTTCTACCCCAAATGAGATTCCAATGATTCAAAAATGCGAATCCTTCTCCCAAACAGCAGTTCCTCAGCCATGCATTCATCTGCTCTATCCTCCTATTCCTGCCCTCACTAGCTTGTAGCATTGGGAGTAATCCAGATCATTACTACCTTGGAGGACCTCCTTTTTAAATTTCTGCCTAACTCGCTGTAAACTCTCTTCAGTGTCTCAACCTTTTCCCTTCCAATGTGGACAATGACCTCCTGCTGGCCCCTTTCCCCCGTGAGAACATTCTGCACCCTTGGAGATATCCTTGATCCTGGCACCAGGGAAACAACACACCATTCTGCTTTTTCTCTGCTGGCCACAGAAAAGTCTGTCTGTACCTCTAACTACAGAATCCTCTAACACAACTGATCTCTTGGAAGCCAACGTACCCCTCGTTGCATTACAGCCAGTCTCAAAACCAGAAACTTGGATTCTCAGGGGAACGTAGCATGAACAGCCATCACCCCCTACACTTTCTAAAACAGCATACCTGCTGAAAATGGGTATATCCACAAAAAACTCCTGCCCTAGGTGCTGACCTCTCTCACCCTTCCTGGAGTTAGCCCATCTATGTGACTATATTCGAGACCACACTCCCCCCGCCCCTCCTATAACTGCCATCCATCACATACTGTTGCAAATTCCTCATTGCATCTAACTGTCTCGCCAACCGAGCCACTCTATCTGATAAGATTCGCATCCAACAGTACTTATGGCAGATATAATCCGCAGTAACCCTTAAACTCTCTTTAAACTCCCACATCTGACAAGTAGTACATATCACTGCAAAGGCCATTTTTTGCTCCTTCACAATCTACAGACCCAGAAAAATATCATCTTATTCCTCTACAAACACAGACCCAGGTTAAATTAATAGCTATGGCTTATATTTTAAGTTTAATTAAGAGACTTATCTCCAAAAACATATAATCAAGAAAGAATCCACTATATTTACGACTGCAGCCTCTCTCTTGGTCAGACTTAAAACAACAATTAACTTATCTGTGCTATGAACTTCACCCAACAGTTCCTCCAAGATTAGCTGTGAATTTCACTTTGTTAATTTTCCCAGATGCACTCCGATGTCCAGCAATACACAAATTCAAACAGCATAGGCAGGAACTGTGTAGTTGTACAATGACAGTGACCAGTTCTCCCACTTCAGGGATTTTTTTAAAAAAAAGTTTCGTTTAGTTTTTAGCCAGGAACCCAAAGCTAACAATGAAAAGAGGTTCCGTGCGGATTCATCTATTTTGTAAGAAGCTGTGTTTAGCTTACCTTTTTGCCAAGAGATGTGTTTATGGGGATGTTTCAGAAAATTGGAGCAACATCATAAAGTTGCATTAAAGTTGCTTGGGTTTTCAGGTGGGTTGTAATTCTATTATTGTTCTCTTTTGTTTTGTAGTATGTAAATAAATGGTTTTAAATTGGAGTGGTTTGACCAACTGCATCACTCCAGGAATATCCACCTTACATTTGTTTTAAACAACTAGAAAAAAAGTTAGGGTCAGGGCTACTTTCTTGAAATGTTTTGAAGGGATCTGGCCTGGTCCATAACACCAGTTACTTGGGTCAGTTCCTTAATTCTGTAGGAGAAAGTGAGGACTGCAGATGCTGGAGACCAGAGCTGAAAATGTGTTGCTGGAAAAGCGCAGCAGGTCAGGCAGCATCAAAGGAACAGGAGAATCGACGTTTTGGGCATAAGCCCTTCTTCTGATTCCTGAAGAAGGGCTCATGCCCGAAATGTCGATTTCCTGCTCTTTGGATGCTGCCTGACCTGCTGCGCTTTTCCAGCAACACATTTTCAGTCCTTAACTCTGTACCCAGGTCTACCTTGAACCAAGCTGAATCTGCCAATATTCTTAACCACTGTACAATAGAGGCTTGACAGGTTAATTTTGCAAAATCACCAAATGGAAATCAAAATGCATTTTTATATGTTCAGAGTTTATTGAAACATTGTTCTGAACATTACAAATCGTAAAAGCAGTTAGCTACTTCTTCAAACATTTTAAATTGGAAGCTGTGCCATTTTGATGTGACTACCATTTTAATAGCATTGTGTTTGAGACAAGAGTGGTTGATTAGTCTCCTGAAATACTTACAGATCCTATTAAGTGCACACTTACATATAGCTTCACTCCTGGTGCAGAACAAAATACAGGCATAACTCCTTCCATTTGAACTTTGTAATTAATCCAAAGTACATTGCAAAAGAGTGTTAGGTAGTTACTTTGAGCAAAGATGTATTTGCTCCCCAGCAGGGTAAAGCTGCGTGCAATCCACAAAAATGCACACTGAGTGACTTGACAAGCACAACATAGCCGGAATGAGGAATTACATACAATTATCTCACTGATAATTGCACAAGTGTAAAAAGTAAATTGAAAAAGTGAGATTGAATAATCTAAAATTGGCAAGACGAGAGACCACGATGGGTCAAATTGTTTGCATGGTGCACTTACACTGTTCAAAGTATAATGGTATATGGATGATGACTACAATCTGGGTGTACAATTCAAACATGTCTATTGGTCAAATCCTTATACTGGAATGTAAGCTTTTACCAGTTGCTGAGTTCTAGATTTTGTTTTAAATTGCTGCAAAGTAAATATTCAAGCCTACCACAGACGTAGCACAATGTGAGGATTAATAGCACAACTTCCACTTGAGGAGGAAAGAAAGTACGTGACTTCTTAAAGGTCACTTTGCACCCAACCAGATCTCAACCAACACTTTTCAGTTTTCCTAATATTCTTCTTCTTCACCTTGATCCTCAACACTATCAGCGCCAACCTCTTCGTAATCTTTCTCCAAGGCAGCCATGTCTTCACGGGCCTCCGAGAACTCCCCTTCCTCCATCCCCTCACCCACGTACCAATGCACAAAGGCGCGCTTGGCATACATCAGATCAAACTTGTGGTCTAGTCGAGCCCAGGCTTCAGCGATGGCCGTGGTGTTGCTCAGCATACACACAGCTCGCTGCACCTTGGCCAAGTCCCCACCAGGCACCACTGTAGGGGGCTGGTAGTTGATGCCAACCTTGAAGCCAGTTGGGCACCAGTCCACAAACTGGATGCTGCGTTTGGTCTTAATGGTGGCAATAGCAGCATTGACGTCTTTTGGCACCACATCACCACGGTAGAGCAGGCAGCAAGCCATGTACTTGCCGTGGCGAGGGTCACACTTGACCATCTGGTTTGCTGGCTCAAAGCAGGCATTGGTGATCTCAGCCACAGAAAGCTGCTCATGGTAAGCTTTCTCAGATGAGGTTACAGGGGCATAAGTAGCCAGAGGGAAATGGATACGTGGATAGGGAACTAAATTGGTCTGAAACTCTGTCAGATCAACATTCAAAGCCCCATCAAAGCGAAGGGATACTGTGATGGAGGACACAATCTGACCAATCAGTCGGTTCAAATTGGTGTAGGTCGGGCGTTCAATGTCCAGGTTTCTGCGGCAGATATCGTAGATAGCTTCATTGTCCACCATGAAGGCACAGTCAGAGTGTTCGAGAGTGGTGTGTGTCGTCAGGATAGAGTTGTAAGGTTCCACCACAGCTGTGGAGATTTGAGGAGCTGGGTAGATGGCAAATTCAAGTTTGGATTTCTTGCCATAGTCGACAGAGAGACGTTCCATCAGCAGGGATGTGAACCCAGAGCCAGTGCCTCCACCAAAGCTGTGGAAAATGAGGAAACCCTGGAGACCCGTGCATTGGTCAGCCTGTGTGGGAAGGAATAGGTAGCATGTTACAATTCGGTCAGAGTGTAGTATTCAGAAGGAAGAAAACTTAAAAATATTTTTGGTTTGGGAAATTAATCGTTTTGAGTCTTAAATTTATGGCAGCCAGCCTTGGAATCATTCTAGCTACTCAGCTCTGAACTAATTTATGTCCTTTTAGTTTATAATAAAGAAAAGTTTCCCAAGCATTTCAAATACTAATACAGCAATGAGATGGACAAAATTAGACTGCACGAGATGTTCTATTACTTGGTGAATGAGCAACAATCATAAAGCAAATCCATATCCAACTGAGTTTTGACATATTTCTTTAAGCTTCATATTCCATGATGGACCTTCCCTATTTGCACATCACAAACAATTATCTTCCCACCTGCTTAATTAGTCCAGATCACATTTAATGCCATCAGTATCCTGTAGTTGTCTCCAGTCACACTGTTATGCATCGTCAGCAAATACAATACTATGTTATAACTTCCTCTATTCATTTTATGAACACAATGGTCAGCAGGCCTTGCAGAATGTGCCAATTTGAGATTTTTCAAACACGATCTTTAATTGATCCACTGGATTTTTACACAGTTTTCTGCAAATGCCAGTTCAGGATCTGGGACTTTTTTTGTTTTAGAGAAAACCTTTCTTGTGTACTTCAAGCTGCCAATTCAATGATCCACACCTTAAACCACCCAACACAGGGTACCTTATGAGCTGTGGAATGATGATTACCAGCAGCTAGTTGGAAACTATAAGAAGGCATTTCACTTGTGACTCTTAACACGCATCAAGGAGATGTGATCTTTTAGTTATCCACTCCCTGGTGAGGAATGATACACAGGTTTTCAGATGTGAAGGGAAATCTCTGAAGCCACCATTGCAGCCGAATGCATCATCACGTCCTTTAATAAAATATATGAAAATAGATCATGTGAGAGTAACGTGGTGATTCAAGAAGGTAAATACTGACAATAGACACAGTTAAAGCATTACACAAAGTACAATTAAGTTTATCCCTTGGTTAATGGATAATGCAAGAACCTTACAAGTTTACGGAGCTTGTCAAGGACCAAGTCAATAAGCTCCTTTCCGATGGTGTAGTGCCCACGGGCATAGTTATTGGCAGCATCTTCCTTCCCAGTGATGAGCTGCTCGGGGTGAAATAGCTGCCGATAGGTACCACTACGAATCTCATCTGGAAGGCAGATGAAACATTACTTTTCCCTTCCCATGCATAAACAAACAAGGGACAAACCACAGATATTAATTTTGACAATGCAGCTCCATAAGCAGGAGAATTATAAACAAATTCTCACAATAAACATACCAATCACGGTTGGCTCCAAGTCAACAAAGACAGCACGTGGGACGTGTTTTCCTGCACCAGTCTCACTGAAGAAGGTGTTGAAGGAGTCATCACCCCCTCCAATGGTCTTGTCACTGGGCATCTGCCCATCAGGCTGGATCCCATGTTCCAAACAGTACAGCTCCCAGCAAGCATTGCCCATCTGGACACCAGCCTGGCCAACATGGATGGAGATACATTCACGCTGTAGGAGAAATCAAAAAGTATAAATCACATCAAATTGAAAGAAAAACTTAAGATATTAGTGGTAACAGTAATAATCACATTGGTACCTGGTACCTAAATATTAATCAGCGAGGATATTTAAAAACAAGTCTTTGAAAGGTCACCCTTCCCTGTGACCTGGGGACTCCATCATTAGGGGGACAGATGGGAGGTTCTGTGGAATGAGAGAGACTCACTGTTGGTGTGTTGCTTCCCAGATGCCAGAGTCTGTATTGTCTCTGATCATGTTTTTGGGATCCTTGAGGGGGAGGGGGAGCAACCCCCTCTTGGTTCACATAGGCACCAAACAGCACAGACAGGAAGAGGGATTGGGATTAACAGCAGAAATTCAGGGAGCTAGGGTGGAAGCTTAGAGCTAGGACAAGCAGAGTTGTTATCTCTGGTTTGTTGCCCATACTGGCAAGAGGAATAGGGTGACAGAGAAGTTGAACACACGGCTACAAAGATGGTGCAGGAGGGTGGGTTTTGGATACCTGGATAATTGGGGATCTTTCGGGGGTAGATGGGACCTCTACATACAGGATGGTCTTCACCTTAACCAGAAGGGTACCAATATCCTGGGGTGGGGGGATTTGCTAATGCTCTTCGGGAGAGTTTAAACTAATTCTGCTGGGTGATGGGAACCCAAGTTGTTGTTCGCGTATATGAGAGGTTGAGAGTAGTGAGGTCAGAAATAATATTTCAAGGCCACAAGAGGGCACAGCAAGCAAGAAGTTGGTTCAAAGAAGTGTGTCTATTTCAACATCAGGAGCATCCGGAATAAGGTGGGCGAACTTATAGCATCGGTTGGTACATGGGATATTGATGTTGTGGCCATTTTGGATACATGGGTACAGCAGGGACAGGAATGGTTATTGCAGAAGCTGGGATTTAGACGTTTCAGTAAGAACAGAGAAAATAGTAAAGGGGGGTGGGGGTGACATTGTTAGTCAAAGCCAGTATTATGGCTACAGAAAGAACATTTGAGGACTCATCTACTGAAGTTAGAAACAGGAAAGGAGGGGTCACCCTTTTTGGGAGTTTTCTATTGGCCTCCGAATAGTTCCAGAGATGTAGAGGAAAGGATAGCAAAGAGGATTCTTGCTAGGAGTGTGATAGGGTAGTTGTTATGGGGGACTTTAATATTCCCAGTCAATACTTGGAAAGTTGGAGTTCAAGTGCTTTAGACGGGTCAGTTTTTGTCCAGTGTATACAAGAGGGTTTCCTGACACAGTACAAGACAGGCCAACAAGGGCGAGGCCACATTAGCTTTGGTACTGGGGAATGAACGTGGTGAAGTCTTAGATTTGGAGATAGGGGGGCACTTTAGTTACAGTGACCACAATTCGGTTAGATTAGATTAGATTAGACTTACAGTGTGGAAACAGGCCCTTCGGCCCAACAAGTCCACACCGACCCGCCGAAGAGCAACCCACCCAGACCCATTCTCCTACATTTACTCCTTCACCTAACACTACAGACAATTTAGCATGGCCAATTCACCTAACCTGCACATCTTTGGGCTGTGGGTGGAAACCCAGAGGAAACGCACGCAGACATGGGGAGAACGTGCAAACTCCACACAGACAGTTGCCTGAGGCGGGAATGAAACCCAGGTCTCTGGCACAGAGGCAGCAGTGCTAACCACTGGGCCGCCCAGGAAAACTCTTTCTATAGGTATTTAGGTATATCAGTAATAAAGGAATGGCTTAAAGTAAGATTAGGGCCAATCAAGGATAGTAGTGGGAAGTTGTGCATTGAGTCAGAGGAGATGGTTAAGAGCAACATTTAAGCAGTATTTAGACCGACACAGGAACAGGAAGAGAACAGAGAACATGCAGACAGGTGGGAATAGTTTAGCATGAATTATGGTTGGCACAGACATGGTGGGCTGAAGAGCCTGTCTCTGTGCAGGCTTGTTCTATCAAGCCAGGTGTTACTCTTGGATCTGGTTGGTGTGTGTGTGTGTGTGTGCGTGTGCGCGCGCTTATACAACTCTGTGCAGAATGGAGATCTACACCATTTCCTCTCCTTTTGGGATGTTTTATCCTGTCAAATTTTCCCCGCTGGGCATTCTTGTCCACACATTAGGCTGTCAGAGGTAGAGATTTACCAGAATTACAGCAGGTTAAGGATTAGTTACACAGAGAAGAAAGATTAGTTGTCGTGGAGTATAGATGATCGAGGGCAAGTTTAATAGGTGCTCAAAGTTTTAAGAGGTTTTCTTTAAAAACAACTGGTAAATTGAAAAAAATAGTCAAAATATTAATGCGCAATTAGCAAAAGAAAATGAACATTTGTTAAAAAAACAAAATAGATATGCATGCAGATTGATTGAATGGTAGCTTATTAATGGATAAATATTTGAAATGACAAACAAACAAAACAAGGGGCTGCATGTGATCTTAGAGTTAATTTGTTCTGTTGACCGACAAGAAACCGAATGCCGACAAGAAATCGAATGCCGAGGGTAAGGTGATGTGTCTCTGTCTTATAGCTGGAATGTGGGAGGTTTACATTCCTATCCCTTGCCATTCAGGGATGATTTGCATAGTCATCACCTACTCAGAAGTCAGCTGGAACACTGCAATTTAAATTCTGACTGCACCGGATATTTACACCAAAAAAAAATTTCACATCAGATTTAGCCATTAAGGTATGATTTGGATTACATTGTCTCTGGAGGTGAGGTGGTCACTGCATTGTATCTTCAGTGGCATGTGACTGCAAGGGAGTGACTGGGGGTTGTCTTGTGGGCATTGCTAAGTGTGATGGAAAGATTTTGTATAAAGGACGGACTATTTCCTTTGTTTGGGGAGAGCTTTTGCCACCACCCTGTAAGCCCTGCGAGGTGTTAACGGTTTCTCCAAAGCCTGTACTGTATTGCGTTCAATAAATTTGGTTGCTTGTTCACAGAAGTTGGTGTGTTGCAGTTGCATCAAATGTGGAAGAACCTCAGGAAAAAACACTCACGGAAACATGTGGGACTTATGTCTTTCAGAAAACTGGTTCTATGAACTGAAATGTGGACTTATATCAACATCCCAGCAAATAAAAAAATCATACTATTCAAAACAATAGATGCTGATTTCAGAATATCAGACTGCTGAAATACTAATCATTAACTGAGTGTATTTGTACCAGCCTCTGCCACTTTCTCTGGCAACTCATGCCATACATGTATCAAAAACTTGCCCCTTAGTTCCCTTAAATCTTTTCCCTCTCATCTTAAGCATATGCTCTCCAGTTTTAGACTCCTATACTCTGGGTAAAGACCTCACCTATTCAGTCTATCCATGGCCCTCATGATCTTATAAACTTCTGTAAGGTCACCCCTCAGCCTCTAATGCTCCAGGGAAAATAGCCCCAGCCTTTTCAGCCTCACCCTATAGCTTAAACCATTCAATCCCAGCAACATCCACACAAGTGGTTTTGGAGAAAATCTGTAGCTCAGGTTGTGGATTAGGGTGTAAGTTTGCTTGCTGAGCTGGTAGATTTGTTCTCAGACCCATGCAAGGTTACATCAGTGAGCCTCTGACGAAGCATTGATGTTCGATCCTGCTTGCTTTTTGCGAGTCTTGGTCTGTTGTGGTGGATGATATCACTTCTGGTCCTTTTTCTGACAGGTTGGTAAATGGGGTCCGAATCGATGTTTGTCAATGGAATTCTGGTTTGAATGCCAGATCTCTAGGAAGTCCCGTGAGTGTCTTTGTTTAGCCTGTCCCAGGAATGTCCCAGCTGAACTGGTATCCCTCTTCATCTGTGTGTGAGGATACTAGTGATAGTTGCTTACATCTTTTGGTGGCTAGTTGGTGCTCATGTATCCAGATGACTAATTTCCTGCCCTTCTGTCCAATGTAGTATTTGATGCAGTCCTTGCAGGGTATTTTGCATATGACGTTCGTTCTGCTGGTTGTTGGTAGTGTCCTTTAAATTCATTAGGAGTTCTTTCATTATGGTAGGTGATTTGTGGGCTACCATGACGTCAAGGAGTCGGAGTAGTCTTGCCGTATTCTCCGAAATGTCTTTAGCGTATGGCAGGGTGGCTAAGAGTCTCTGGTGGTGTTGTCTCTTGTTTAGATTTGATGTGTAGAAATTGGCAGACTGTTTATCATGTCCCCATTGATCCTGAATACATTGAATAGGTGTTTTTTCCTGGGCTTCTCTTAGTTCCTGGGCGCTGCAGTGTGTTGCGACTCATTTAAATAATGTTCTAATGCAGCTCCATTTGTGAGTGTTGGGATGAATTTCTCCTATAGAAGAAAAAGAGCACTGCAGATGCTGGAGATCAGAGTCGAAGAGTGTGGTGCTGGAAAAGCACAGCCAGTCAGTCAGGCAGTATCCAAGGTTCAGGACAGTCAATGTTTCAAGTATGTGCTGTTTATCATGAAGTTGAGTATCTGATCAGTGTGCGTGGCTTTCCTGTAGACGCTGGTCTGCAGATCTCCATTGGCTTTTCGTTCTATTGTAATGTCTAGAAAGGAGAGTCTGTCATTGTTCTCTTCCTCTTTGGTGAGCTTTGCACCTGTAAGGATATTGTTTGTGGGTTTTTTATAACTTGTTGCATTTCGTGATGCCAAAGTCGTCATCCACATAGCAGACCCAAAACTTCAGCTGGATCATGGAACGGGCTGTTCATTCTAACTTCTGCACAACTGTTTCTGCTAAGAATCCTGATATTGGTGAGCCCATATGTGTCCCATTGATTTGTTTGTAGATCTTGTCATTGAAGGTGAAGGAGGTTATGAGGCTTAGGACTACTAGTTTGAGGATGATGTCCTTGCTGATGGAATTGGTGTTGTCAGGTGTTTGTGTCCTTGGTTCGTCTAGCAGTGAGGCCAGTGTTTCTTTAGCCAAGGTGATATTTATTGAAGTGAATAGGGCCATCACGGCGAAGGAAACCAAGACCTCATAGTCCTCTACCTCGGTGTCTTTGATGATGTTGAGGAATTCCTGGGTGGAGTGGACAGTGTGGCTTGAGTCTTCTACTAGGTGTTTCAGTTTGCGTTGCAGTTCCTTTGCTAATCTCTTTGGAGGGTTTGAGCTACAATGAGAAGCTGAAAAGGCTGGGGCTATTTTCCCTGGAGCATTGGAGACTATGGGGTGACCGTATAGAAATTTATAAGATCATAAGGGGAAAGGATAGCCTGAATAGATATTGTCTTTTTAATCAGTAAGGGAATCAAGGACTATGGGGATAAAAGGTAGGAAAGAGAAGTTGAGGATGATCAAATCAACTATGATCTCAATTAATGGTGGAACAGACACAATGGGCTGAAAAGGCAATTTCTGTTCCTATGTCTTACGGTTTTTGTAGCGGTCTCCATCCGTTCCTTCACCCCACTGTTTCCAGCTGTATTAGCACTATTGTAGAAATTCCTCTACGTCTACTTTTTCTCATTTAAAATGCTCCTTTAAACAGATTTTACTCTTCTCATTTCAACATTAATTTTAGCTCATTCATTTATACTTGCATACAATGGTTAGGGTGTATTTTCATATATTAATATGAACTATCACAAACATAAATCCATTACATTTTATATATTTTCTTCAAAAGAAACATGCTTGCAGCACAAAATTTAGCATCCCTTTGTTTAAAAATCAAGGGACTTTTAAAAGTGCTGCAAAACTGAATTGTTTAGTTCACTGCCCCTTTACATGTCAGTACTGGATCAGAAGAGAACTAAATGCAGCAGAAATCTGAATCCTGTTATATCGAAATTGATTGGTCATAGAAAAATTCCATAATAGGACTCATTGCTGCACACAATAGATTGTCTGTCTATACAGCAACTTTTAGAACAAACATTTTGGCATACTTTAAATTATGGAATTTGCTGATAAAGTCAAGAGAATTATGCGTGCAAAAGTCTCACGGATTACAAAAATGAGCCAAGTTGTTAAATTCCAAACAAGTTGCACATTTAAACAGACTATCAATTCCATCAATCAGATCCTGACTCAATTTGATAAATTTAATTAAAAACAGTTGAATGTAACAAAATAATACATGCAACTTTGAAATTAGGGGACAATTAAAATGATAATTCTGTATTCGCAGGCACAGGCCCTCTGATATCTTGTACAATATCCTTATTGCCCTAAACAAATATTTCAAAACATTAACCAATTAAATCTTATTGTTCACCATGACAATACACTATCATACAATTTTCAGGAATTAAATGGGTTACGCAAAATGGAGTTCTGTGTCCCAGAAAACAGACCGATACATAACAATGACCAAGCAAACTAGTCTCAGACTATTTGCAGAAACCGAACAAGTACACCTCCCTAGGAGAACACTCCACTAACACTAGTAACTAAAACATACCTCCAGTAGAAAACTAGCAAGTATATAATCAGTTATCAGTATCAAGCACAATTAAGGCCCTAAAGGAATGTCTGAATGATTTATTTGGAGGTTTTGCAAAGAGAAAACGTATCCCAGTCTTTGCCTTTTCTTTCAAATGCTATTGATACAGATCAATCCCTAGATGAAAGAACACTGGGTGGACAACTGGTCAATGCTAATGCCAAAAAAGCCTGGAAAAGCCACATCTACTGTGGGAAAATGTACACAACTGCAAATACATTGCAAAGCCTGAAAATTCACTGATTTGAATAAGCAAGGAAGGACAATGCTGACAGATCAGAGATACTCAGAACACACACTTGGCTTAATGTACTTTTTTTCCTCTTTTCTGTGAAAAGTGTATTTTCAAACTTCTTATAGTTTGTATGGGGAAATACTTCTTGCAGCAGCTGTGGACCATTCACCCAAATAAGTACCTTTTAAAAGTTACAAGGAAACTTTTAGTATTTAATGTATTTCTAAAATACTGCAAAATGTTTAACTCCAACTTTTAAAAAATTTATAGTCTCAACTAAACAATCAGCAACTAAAGACTATACTTCCCAATCGATTCGGACAATGGTGCTGTAGGTGGTGGAATACCGTCAATTACCAAGGTTTGCATTCAATTCATGTTTGCTATATTCCAGTTCCATGGGGTCCAATAAAAGCACTCAAAAATCTTAATAAACTAATTATTTGGCTAGGTGATTTGAGTGAAAATAAGTAATTAACCCACCAACCTATATTGTCTCCTAGATCTCAAGTCTTCCAAGTTTAATATTTACAATCTTGTGTTTATATTCTTGTGAGCCTCACAAGGCTTTTTCAGCCTTATAACTAGATCACTCCACTGCCCTTCTATGGTAAATTATTTCTCTGGTGCAGCACCACCCTTCATTATGCTATTTAATGTACACTGCACCATTCATACCAAACTAAATTACATAAAGATAATAGATAGAAAGGCTGGGATTGTTCTCTTAGCAGATAAGGTTTTGGGGAAAATTATTTCTACTGGCAAGCAGACCAGTTCCCACTTGTCATAGGTTAAAAGTAATTGCCAAATGAACTAAATAGGGAAGAAGAAAAGGGCCTCACAGAATGTTAAGATTTGTGATACACGATTTTAAAAAGTGGTAGAACCAGATTCTATCCAAAATTCTAAATGGCCAAAAAAGCAATTTGCAACTTAATGGGAGAAAAGTTGGGATGTAAAGCAAAATTTGACAGCTGGATTAAAAGGAAATCTCTACAGATGCTGGAAATCTGAAATAAGAACAGAAATAGCTGAAACTACTCAACTGGTCTGGCAACATGTGTGGAGACAGAAAGAGCTATTACTTGGATTTGAAGCTACTTCAAGATGGGACGTTAGAAATATAACTGGATGCAGTGACAAAAAAGAAACAGCATGACAGGCAAGAGCAATCTACTCCACATAGAAACAAAATCATGTCTGAAACAATACACCTTAACTCCACTTTCTTGCCTTTTCTTCATAATCCTAGATTCCCTTGCTGATTAAAAATGAACCTCTCAACCTTGAATATATTTAATGATCTAGCCTGTACAGTGGCAAAGAATGCCAGACTTACTGACTGCATAAGAAATGCCTCGTGTCTTAAATGGGTGACTCCTTACCGTAAGATTATACCCTGTGGGTCTAGATTCTCCCACAAGAAGAAAGAACTTCCCCACATTTACCCTGTCAAGAGCTCTAAGAATCTGGTACGCTTGAATAGATCACCTCTCATTTTTCTAAATGCCAGGGAGTAGAATTAGAAGAGTTTAACTGACAAAGATCCTAGAATTAAAGATTAGAGACACCAACCCATGATCTCTACCACTCAGAAGGACAAGGAGAGCACCACCTAGAAGTTCTCCTCAAGGACATATAATTCCAAGTCAGGATAGTGTATCACCATTCCTTCAGTGTTGGAAATGTAGTCCTGGAACTCCTTCCTTAACTGCACTGTAGGCGTCCCCAGACCACAGAATGCATATTCTAGAATGCAGCTCACCACCACCTTCTCCACAGTAATTAAGGACAAAAAAAAAAGCCAGTCTAGCCACTTCATACCAAGACTTAATTTCTAAAAACATCCAAAGAGAGTATAAATGCCAGCACGGGCATGGCTAATTATCTACCTCAGTATCCTATTTCTGCATTCTCCCCATTTCCTTTAATCCCTTTAGTCTCAAGAACTATATCTAAATCCTTCATGAAAATATTCAATGTTTTGGCCTTGACCACTTTCTGGAAGAGAATTCCACAGGCTCAGCCCATTCTCTGGGTCAAGATTATTTCCCCTTCTCTAAATGGCTGCCTTTTTATTCTCAGACTGTGACTCAGATGAGGACGCTAGTGGGATTATTGCTCAACAATGAATTCACAAACTCAGCTAATGTTCTGGGGACCCAGGTCTGAGTCCCAAAATGGCAGGTAGTGAAATGTGAATTCAATTCTAAAGTAAAAAATGCGGAATTAAAAATTTACTGATGACTATGAAACTATTGCTGATTGTCAAACAAAAACCGATCTGGCTCACTGATGTTCTTCAGGTAAAAAAATCTGCAATCCTCTCCTGGTTTGGCCTACGTGATGTCAGACCCACAGCAGTGTGGTTGATTCTCTCAACTGTTCTCTATGATGTTCTCAGCCACATCCAATCAGTGAATAAAAAAGGTAAAGCAAGAAGGGTCACTGGGCTCAAAACATAAACTGTTCATTAGTTCTGGTCACCCTGCTGCAGGAAGGATATTATTAAATTGGAAAGGGGCACAAAAGATTTACAAGCATGTAACCAGGACTAGGGGGTTTGAGTTAAGGACACAAGCAGGAAGCTGGATGAACACAGTAAGTCATATATAGCATCAAGAGGTGGAGAAGTCAACGGTTTGGGTGTAACCCTTTTTAAGGACTGGGGGTTGGGCATAAAGAGAGCTGCACATAAAGGGGGTGGCAGGAGCAGAGTAATGAGGTAGGGATAGATGAATACAGGTAGAGGGTATGACCTCGTTGGTTGATGGGAGGAATGATACTGGTTGGTGGCTAGAATGCAGGGTTGATAAGAAGAATGGAAGGGAGAGGAGAGGATTGGGGCAGGAAAGGGAGTAGGGGAGGGGCAGGAAAGGGAACAGGAACGGAGGGCTGCAAAGGGAAGTTACTTGAAATCGGAGCACTCAATGTTGCATCACCTGCGCTGTAGGCTGCCCAGGCGGAAGATGAGGTACTGTTTTTTTCAATCTGTGGTATGATTCATTGTGGCAATGGAGAAGGTCAAGGATGGTCATGTTGTAAAGGGAGTGGGAAGGAAATTAAAATAGGTGACTAGGAGATCAGATCTGTCGCATGCGGGCTCAGCTGAGATGTTCAGCAAAACTGAGTTTACTCACACATTGGGTGCACCGTATACAGTAAACTAGGTTGGATGAGATGCAGGTGAACCTCCATCTCACCTGGAAGGACTGTTTGGGGCACAGATGGTGAGGTGGGTGGTGTGCTGGATAGGCTGGGACTTTCTCCTCGGAGTGTAGGAGATTGACAGAACCCGTAGAGGTGTATCAAATTGAGGGCCATGGCTAGGGTGAATAGCCAAGGTCTTTTCTCTAGGGTTGGGGAATTCAAAATTAGACAGCATATTTTTATGGAGAAAGATTTAAAAAGGACCAGAGGGGCATTTTGTTTTAAACACAGGGTGGTACTTTCATAGATAGAACTGCCAGAGGAAGCAGTAGCAGCAGCTTTAATACAACATTTAAAAGACACTTGGACAGGAACACTATTAGAAAATGCTTAGAGGGACATGGGAGTGTGGGGGGGGGGGGGGGAAGAGAGGGGTGGGGGGGGGGGGGGGGGGGGGGGGGGGGGG
>NW_026868585.1:0-35558 GCF_020745735.1 Hemiscyllium ocellatum | reverse complement strand
CCACACTGTCAGAGGGTCAGTACTGAGGGAGTGCTGTTCTGTCAGAGGGTCAGTACTGAGGGAGTGCCACACTGTCAGAGGGTCAGTACTGAGGGAGTGCTGTTCTGTCAGAGGGTCAGTACTGAGGGAGTGCCACACTGTCAGAGGATCAGTACTGAGGTAGTGCTGTTCTGTCAGAGGGTCAGTACTGAGGAGTGCTGCACTGTCAGAAGGTCTGTACTGAGGGAGTGTCACACTGTCAGGGGGTCAGTACTGAGGTAGTGCCGCACTGTCAGAGGTCAGTACTGAGGGAGTGTCACACTGTCAGAGGGTCAGTACTGAGGGAGTGTCACACTGTCAGGGGGTCAGTACTGAGGAGTGCCGCACTGTCAGAGAGTCAGTACTGAGGGAGTGCTGCACTGTCAGGGGTCAGTACTGAGGGAGTGCTGCACTGTCAGAGGGTCAGTACTGAGGGAGTGCCGCACTGTCAGAGGGTCAGAACTGAGGGAGTGCTGCACTGTCAGAGGGTCAGTACTGAGCGAGTGCCACACTGTCGAAGGGTCAGTACTGAGTGAGTGCCACACTGTCAGAGGGTCAGTACTGAGGGAGTGCCGCACTGTCAGAGGGTCAGTACTGAGGGAGTGCAGCACTGTCGAAGGGTCAGTACTGAGTGAGTGCCGTACTGTCGAAGGGTCAGTACTGAGTGAGTGCCGCACTGTCAGGGGGTCAGTACTGAGGGAGTACCACACTGTCAGAGGGTCAGTACTGAGGGAGTGCAGCACTGTCAGAGGGTCAGTACTGAGGGAGTGCAGCACTATCAGAGGGTCAGTTCAGAGGGAGTGCGGCACTGTCAGAGGGTCAGTACTGAGGGAGTGCGGCACTGTCAGGTGGTCAGTACTGAGGGAGTGCCGCACTGTCGAAGGGTCAGTACTGAGTGAGTGCCGCACTGTCAGAGGGTCAGTACTGAGGGAGTGCGGCAGTGTCAGAGGGTCAGTACTGAGGGAGTGCCGCATGGTCAGAGGGTCAGTACTGAGACAGTTTCTGGATCAGTGGTGCTGGAAGAGCACAGCAATTCAGGCAGCATCCAAGGAGCAGCGAAATCAACATTTTGGGCAAAAGCCCTTCATCAGGAATAAAGGCAGTGAGCCTGAAGGGTGGAGAGATAAGCTAGAGGAGGGTGGGGTGGGGAGAGAGTAGCATAGAGTACAATAGGTGAGTGGGGGAGGGGAGGGAGATGATCGGTCAGGGAGGAGAGGGGGGAGTGGATAGGTGGAAAAGGAGATAGGCAGGTAGGACAAGTCCGGGCAAGTCATGGGGACAGTGCTGAGCTGGAAGTTTGGAACTAGGGTGAGGTGGGGGAAGGGGAAATGAGGAAACCGTTGAAGTCCACATTGATGCCCTGGGGTTGAAGATGAGGCGTTCTTCCTCCAAGCGTCTGGTGGTGAGGGCGCGGCGGTGAAGGAGGCCCTGGACCTCCATGTCCTCGGCAGAGTGGGAGGGGGAGTTGAAATGTTGGGCCACGGGTGGTGTGGTTGATTGGTGCGGGTATCTCGGAGATGTTCCCTAAAGTGCTCTGCTAGGAGGCGCCCAGTCTCCCCAATGTAGAGGAGTCCGCATCGGGAGCAACGGATACAATAAATGATATTGATGGATGTGCAGGTAAAACTTTGATGGATGTGGAAGGCTCCTTTAGGGCCTTGGATAGAGGTGAGAGAGGAGGTGTGGGCACAGGTTTTACAGTTCCTGCAGTGGCAGGGGAAAGTGCCAGGATGGGAGGGTGGGTTGTAGGGGCGTGGACCTGACCAGGTAGTCACGGAGGGAACGGTCTTTGCGGAAGGCGGAAAGGGGTGGGGAGGGAAATATATCCCTGGTGGTGGGGTCTGTTTGGAGGTGGCGGAAATGTCGGCGGATGATTTGGTTTATGCGAAGGTTTGTAGGGTGGAAGGTGAGCACCAGGAGGGTTCTGTCCTTGTTATGGTTGGAGGGGTGGGGTCTGAGGGCGGAGGTGCGGGATGTGGACGAGATGCATTGGAGGGCATCTTTAACCACATGGGAAGGGAAATTGCGGTCTCTAAAGAAGTAGGCCATCTGGTGTGTTCTATGGTGGAACTGGTCCTCCTGGGAAAAGATACAGTGGAGGCAGAGGAATTGGGAATACAGGATGGAATTTTTGCAAGAGATAGGATGGGAAGAGGAGTAATCCAGGTTGCTGTGGGAGTCGGTGGTTTGTAAAAAATGTCAGTGTCAAGTCGGTCGTCATTAATGGAGATGGAGAGGTCCAGGAAGGGGAGGGAGGTGTCAGAGATGGTCCAGGTAAATTTAAGATCAGGGTGAAATGTGTTGGTGAAGTTGATGAATTGCTCAACCTCCTCGAGGGAGCACGAGGTGGCGCCAATGCAGTCACCAATGTAGCGGAGGAAGAGGTGGGGAGTGGTGTCACACTGTCAGAGGGTCAGTACTGAGGGAGTGCCGCACTGTCAGAGAGTCAGTACTGAGGGAGTGCCACACTGTCAGAGGGTCAGTACTGAGGGAGAGCCGCACTGTCAGAGGGTCAGTACTGAGGGAGTGCTGCACTGTCAGAGGGTCAGTACTCAGAGAATCCTCTGTTAAAATGAGGTAATGTTGGAATGATATGGGTGGGTCACTGACGGTCTGTGAGACTGCATCTGTGTCCAGTCAGTAATGCTGTCTGTGGGATCGTTGTGTGTGTGACGTGTTTCCCAATCCTCCTGATACACTCAGGGCCACAGTCATTTTGAAGACGTACACCAGCCAATAAAAAGATCCCAGTTTAGTGGAGTCAGTGCTGTGCTGAGTTCCCTGGGTCTGAGTAAACTTACAGCCTGCAAGTATAGATTTACACAGCACGCAAATAGACCCTTCGGCCCAACCAGTCCATGCTGACCACCATCCCACACTCACCCAGTCCCAGCTGCCTGCTCCTGGCCCATATCCACCCCCCCCTCCAAACCTTTCCTATTCCTGTACTTATCCGAATGACTTTTAAATGTCGTAAATACATCACTTCCTCTCAAAGTTCATCCCCCACACCAACCACTCTCTGTGTGAAATAGTCCCCCTGCGGGCCTTTTTTTAAATCTCTCTCCTCTCCCCTTTAATAAAAGCCCCCTCATCGTGAAACGCCCCACCCTGGGGGGGAAATGTCACCTGTCATTCACCCTTACCCGCACCCCTCATGATTTTGTAAACCTCTGTCAGGTCACCCCTCAGCCTCCGACGCTCCAGTTATTAAAAAAACGTCCCAGCCTCTCTGTATAACTCAAACCCTACAATCCCGGCAACATCCTGGGAAAGCTCCGCTTCACACGGAGCTGATGGCAGTGACGGGCACCCGTGGGTCTGGGTCCTCCTGTGCGTACAGTATCCCTGGTGCCTGCTCGGGATGGAGGGGTGAGGCTGGGGGTTTAATGGGGCGACATCAGGAAGGGCAGGGTGATGGAAGAATTATCGCAGTCTCTCTGGCTCCTGGTCACATCTTCCCCCACACCCCTCCTTGCCTCGTGAGCAGGCAGTTTGTGCTGTGTCCTTGCACTATCCTCAGGAACAGAGCTGCCTTCTGACAGGTGACAGGCACCTCACCCTGCCCGCACTCAATATTAGCTCCTGACCATCAACAGTGACACCCTCAGATCACCAGCAACAAGTCCTCCTATTGATCCCCCTCTCTTGTGTGTGACTCTGCCCTAATACCTCTCCTGCCTTGGCGTGGATCACACAGACCTGCATCGGACAGACAACTCCCATTCCACAGACCGGGAAATGAGGAGGTGGGGGGTGGGGGATGTTACTTTATTTAGAACTTTACTTTGGCCACATTTGGAATATAGTGTACAGTTCTGGTCACCACACTACGAAGGATGTGTAGATGTTTTGGAGAGGGTACAGAAACACTTTACCAGGATGTTGCTCGGTTTGGAGAGTATTAGCTATGAGGAGAGATTGGACAAACCTGGTTTGTTTTTCATTGAATGTCGAAGGATTGGGGGCAATCTGATAGAGGTTTATATAAATATGAGAGACATAGATACAATGGATAATCAGAGTCTTTATCCCAGGCTAGCACTGGCAATTACTGGGGGACATGGGTTGAAGGTAAAAGGGGGAGAGTTGAAAGGAGATGTAAGAGGCAAGGTTTTGCCACAGAGGATGGTAAGTGCCTGGAATGTGCTGCCAGAGGCAGTGGGGGAGGCAGGTACATATGGGTGTATCTGTGTGTGTGTGTGTGTGTGTGTGTGTGTGTGTATGAGTCTGTGTGCGTATATGTGTGTGTCTGTGTGTGCTTGTGTGTGTCTGTATGTGTGTCTGTGTCTGTATGTGTGTGTGTGTGTCTGTGTGTGTCTGTGTTTGTGTGTATGTGTGTGTCTGTGTGTGTCTGTGTGTCTGTGTCTGTGTATGTGTCAGTGTGTGTGTCTGTGTGTGTGTGTCTGTGTGTGTGTGTCTGTATGTGTATCTGTGTGTGTGTGTCTGTGTGTGTCTGTGTGTGTGTGTATGTGTGTGTGTGTGTCTGTGTCTGTGCGTGTGTCTGTGTGTGTGTCTTTGTGGGTTCGATCCCACCCTCGGGGTGACTGTGTGTGTGGAGTTTGCACATTCTCCCTGTGTCTGTGTGGGTTTCCTCCCACAACCTAAAGATGTGCAGGTCAGGGTGGATTGGCCTTGGGAAACTGCCCCATAGTGCGCAGGGATGTGCAGGCTGGGTGGGTGAGCCAGGGGGAAACGCAGGGTTACAGGGATGGAGTGGGTCTGGCTGGGATGCCGTTGGGAGAATCGGTGTGGACGCGATGGGCTGAATGGCCCGCTTCCAGATGGCAGGGATTCAACAATCCATATCTATTGCCTTCTGAAAAACAGTGCTTCGGCCTTCCTGTGACAGGGAGTCAGGACACAGTTTTGTTTTCTCTGGGATTGTTTGTTGTGAGGGGAAGGTGGGGGAGGTGGGGGGAGGTTGGCTGGATGGGGAGGTGGTATTGGAAGTCAGTAGACCTCAGGTCTGAGTCTCCCCTCTCGCTGCAGATTTGAGGGAGTGTACAGGGTGACCTCTGAGATCTCCCCAGCTCCAACAACAAAGAGGCCTACTGTCTGCCCAGGCAAGGCCCAGCGCATCCAGTTCCTGTTCACTTTACACTCGGGGCTGAGACAGAAATGCAATCGCCCTCTCACTCTCTCTCTCTCTCTGAGGAGAGCCAGGCACGGGGAGAGGGCAGGAGGAGGGGGAAGCAGAGCGGGTCAGGACCTGGGCACGGAGAGGATCACCTCCCCGGTCTTGCGGCCCTCACGGCCCCAGCATACCTGTGGCTCAGGAAGGAATGTGTGAAATGAGCACCTTTCATATCTCCGAAGTGAGATCCGACAGCAGCCCCCATCTCCTTCGGAACAACACAGAGAATGTGCTCACTGAGGACGGGTACGAAGGAGCACCTCAAACTGACTGATCCCCGCAGCGAAAGGGATTACACTGGGAGCAATACTGACCTTCCCGAGCTCAGTACTGACCCTCTCACAGTGCAGCACTCCCTCAGTACTGACCCTCTGACAGTGTGACACTCCCGCAGTACTGACCCTCTGACAGTGCAGCACTCCCTCAGTACTGACCCACTGACAGTGTGGCACTCCCTCAGTACTGACCCTCAGACAGTGTGGCACTCCCTCAGTACTGACCCTCCGACAGTGCGACACTCCCTCAGTACTGACCCTCTGACAGTGTGGCACTCCCTCAGTACTGACCCACTGACAATGCAACACTCCTTCAGTAGTGACCCTCAGACAATGCGACGCTCCCTCAGTGCTGACAATCTGACAGTGTGGCACTCCCTCACTACTGATCCTTTGACAGTGTGGCACTCCCTCAGTACTGACCTGCTGACAGTGCTGCACTCCCTCAATCCTGACCCTCTGACAATGCGACACTTCTTCAGTACTGACCCTCCGACAGTGCGACACTCCCTCAGTACTGACCCTCTGACAGTGTGGCACTCCCTCAGTACTGACCCACTGACAATGCAACACTCCTTCAGTAGTGACCCTCAGACAATGCGACGCTCCCTCAGTGCTGACAATCTGACAGTGTGGCACTCCCTCAGTACTGACCTGCTGACAGTGCTGCACTCCCTCAATCCTGACCCTCTGACAATGCGACACTTCTTCAGTACTGACCGTCTGATAGTGCAGCAATTACCCAGCACTGACCCTCTGACAGTGCGGCACTCCTCAGTACTGACCGTCTGACAGTGCAACACCCCCTCAGTACTGACCCTCTGACAGTGTGGTGCTCCCTCAGTACAGACCCTCTGACAGTGTGGCACTCCCTCAGTACTGACCCCCTGACAGTGCGGCAGTCCCTCAGTACTGACCGTCTGACAGTGCGGCACTCCCTCAGTACTGACCCTCTGACAGTGTGACACTCCCTCAGTACTGACCATCTGACAGTGCGACACTCCCTCAGGACTGACCGTCTGACAGTGTGGCACTCACTCAGTACTGACCCTCTCACAGTGCGGCACTCTTACAGTACTGACACCCTGACAGTGTGGTACTCCCTCTGTACTGACCATCTGACAGTGCAGCACTCCATCAGTACTGACCCTCTGACAGTGCGGCTTTCCCTCAGTACTGACCCTCAGACAGTGTGGCACTCCCTCAGTACTGACCCTCAGACAGTGCCGCACACCCTCAGTAGTGACCCTCTGACAGTGCAGCACTCCCTCAGTACTGACCCTCTGACAGTGCGGCACTCCCTCAGTACTGACTCTCTGACAGTGCTGCCCTCCCTCAGTACTGACCCTCTGACAGTGCTGCCCTCCCTCAGTTCTGACCCTCTGACAGTGCAGCACTCCCTCAGTACTGACCCTCTGACAGTGTGGTAATCCCTCAGTACTGACCCTCTGACAGTACGGTAATCCCTCAGTACTGACCCTCTGACAGTGTGGCACTCCCTCAGTACTGACCCTCTGACAGTGCGGTAATCCCTCAGTACTGACCCTCTGACAGTGTGGCACTCCCTCAGTAGTGACCCTCTGACAGTGCAGCACTCCCTCAGTACTGACCCTCTGACAATGCGGCACTCACACAGTAGTGACCCTCTGACAGTGTCGCACTCCCTCAGTATTGACCCCCTGACAGTGTGGCACTCCCTCAATACTGACCCTCTGACAGTGCAGCACCCCCTCAGTATTGTCCCTCTGACAGTGCGGCACTCCCTCAGTACTGACCCTCTGACAGTGTGGCACTCCCTCAGTACTGACCCTCAGACAGTGTGGCACTCCCTCAGTACTGACCCTCTGACAGTGCGGTAATCCCTCAGTACTGACCCTCTGACAGTGTGGCACTCCCTCAGTACTGACCCTCTGACAGTGCGATAATCCCTCAGTACTGACCCTCTGACAGTGTGGCACTCCCTCAGTACTGACCCTCTGACAATGCGGCACTCACACAGTAGTGACCCTCTGACAGTGTCGCACTCCCTCAGTATTGACCCCCTGACAGTGTGGCACTCCCTCAATACTGACCCTCTGACAGTGCAGCACCCCCTCAGTACTGACCCTCTGACAGTGTGGCACTCCCTCAGTACTGACCCTCTGACACTGCAGCACTCCCTCAGTACTGACCCCCTGACAGTGTGGCACTCCCTCAGGACTGACCCTCTGACAGTTTCGCACTCCCTCAGTACTGACCCTCTGACAGTGTGCCACTCCGTCAGTACTGACCCCTTGACAGTGTGGCACTCCCTTAGTCCTGACCCTCTGACAGTGCGGCACTCCCTCAGTACTGACCATCTGACAGTGCAGCACTCCCTCAGTACTGACTCTCTGACAATGCGACACTCCCTCAGTACTGACCCTCTGACAGTGCGGCACTCCCTCAGTACTGACCATCTGACAGTGCGGCACTCCCTCAGTACCGACCCTCTGACAGTGCGGCACTCCCTCAGTGCTGACAGTGTGACAGTGTGGCACTCCCTCACTTCTGATCCTTTGACAATGCTGCACTCCCTCAGTACTGACTCTCTGACAGTGCGGCACTCCCTCAGTACTGACCCTCCGACAGTGTGACACTCCCTCAGTACTGACCCTCTGACAGTGCTGCCCTCCCTCAGTACTGACCCTCTGACAGTGCGGCACTGCCTCAGTACTGACCCTCTGACAGTGTGGCACTCCCTCAGTACTGACCCTCTGACAGTGCAGCACTCCCTCAGTACTGACTCTCTGACAATGCGACACTCCCTCAGTACTGACCCTCAGACAGTGTGGCACTCCCTCAGTACCGACCCTCTGACAGTGCGGTAATCCCTCAGTACTGACCCTCTGACAGTGTGGCACTCCCTCAGTACTGACCCTCTGACAGTGCGGTAATCCGTCAGTACTGACCCTCTGACAGTGTGGCACTCCCTCAATACTGACCCTCTGACAGTGCAGCACCCCATCAGTACTGACCCTCTGACAGTGTGGCACTCCCTCAGTACTGACCCTCTGACACTGCAGCACTCCCTCAGTACTGACCCCCTGACAGTGTGGCACTCCCTCAGGACTGACCCTCTGACAGTTTCGCACTCCCTCAGTACTGACCCTCTGACAGTGTGCCACTCCGTCAGTACTGACCCCTTGAGAGTGCAGCACTCCCACAGTACTGACCCTCTGACAGTGCATTACTCTCTCAGTATTGTCCCTCTGACAGTGCGGCACTCCCTCAGTACTGACCCTCTGACAGTGTGGCACTCCCTCAGTACTGACCCTCAGACAGTGTGGCACTCCCTCAGTACTGACCCTCTGACAGTGCGGTAATCCCTCAGTACTGACCCGCTGACAGTGTGGCACTCCCTCAGTACTGACCCTCTGACAGTGCGGTAATCCCTCAGTACTGACCCTCTGACAGTGTGGCACTCCCTCAGTACTGACCCTCTGACAATGCGGCACTCACACAGTAGTGACCCTCTGACAGTGTCGCACTCCCTCAGTATTGACCCCCTGACAGTGTGCCACTCCCTCAATACTGACCCTCTGACAGTGCAGCACCCCCTCAGTACTGACCCTCTGACAGTGTGGCACTCCCTCAGTACTGACCCTCTGACAGTGTGGCACTCCCTCAGTACTGACCCTCTGACACTGCAGCACTCCCTCAGTACTGACCCCCAGACAGTGTGGCACTCCCTCAGGACTGACCCTCTGACAGTTTCGCACTCCCTCAGTACTGACCCTCTGACAGTGTGCCACTCCGTCAGTACTGACCCCTTGACAGTGTGGCACTCCCTTAGTCCTGACCCTCTGACAATGTGACACTCCCTCAGTACTGACTCTCTGACAATGCGACACTCCCTCAGTACTGACTCTCTGACAGTGCGGCACTCCCTCAGTACTGACTCTCTGACAGTGCGGCACCACCTCAGTACTGACCCTCCGACAGTGTGACACTCCCTTAGTACTGACCCTCTGACAGTGCTGCCCTCCCTCAGTACTGACCCTCTGACAGTGCGGCACTCCCTCAGTACTGACCCTCTGACAGTGCTGCTCTCCCTCAGTACTGACCCTCTGACAGTGTGGCACTCCTCAGTACTGACCCTCTGACAGTGCAGCACTCCCTCAGTACTGACCCTCTGACAGTGTGGCACTCCCTCAGTCCTGACCCTCTGACAATGTGACACTTCCTCAGTACTGACCATCTTACAGTGCAGCACTGCATCATTACTCACCTTCTGACAGTGCAGCACTCCCTCAGTACTGACCCTCTGACAGTGCGGCACTCTCTCTGTACTGACTCTCTGACAGTGCTGCCCTCCCTCAGTACTGACCCTCTGACAGTGCTGCCCTCCCTCAGTACTGACCCTCTGACAGTGCTGCCCTCCCTCAGTACTGACCCTCTGACAGTGTGGCACTCCCACAGTACTGACTCTCCGACAGTGTGGCACTCCCTCATTTCTCAACTTCTGACAGTGTGGCACTCCCTCAGAACTGACCCTCTGACAGTGCGCCAAACCCTCAGTACTGACCCTCTGACAGTGCAGCACTCCCTCAGTGCTGATCCTCTGACAGTGCGGCGCTTCCTCAGTACTGACCCTCTGACAGTGTGGCACTCCTCACTACTGATCCTCTGACAGTGCGGCGCTTCCTCAGTACTGACCCTCTGACAGTGAGGCACTCCCTCACTACTGATCCTCTGACAGTGCAGCACTCCCTCAGTACTGACTACACACAGCTGCAAACCCAACTCCCAGACTACAAGCAACCACAAACTACACTCCCAGACTACAAGCAGCAGCAAACTACACTCCCAGACTACAAGCAGTTGCAAACTACACTCCCAGAATGCAAGCAAACACAAACTGCACTCCCAGACTACAAGCAGCAGCAAACTACACTCCCAGACTACAAGCAACCACAAACTACACTCCCAGACTACAAGCAACTACAAACTACACTCCCAGACTATAAGCAGCAGCAAACTACACTCCCAGACTACAAGCAACCACAAACTATACTCCCAGACTACAAGCAGCTGCAAACTACACTCCCAGACTACAAGCAGCTGCAAACTACCCTCCCAGACTACAAACAACCACAAACTACACTCCCAGACTACAAGCAGCTGCAAACTACACTCCCAGACTACAAGCAACCACAAACTACACTCCCAGACTACACACAACCACAAACTACACACCCAGACTACAAGCAACTACAAACTACACTCCCAGACTATAAGCAGCAGCAAACTACACTCCCAGACTACAAGCAACCACAAACTATACTCCCAGACTACAAGCAGCTGCAAACTACACTCCCAGACTACAAGCAGCTGCAAACTACCCTCCCAGACTACAAACAACCACAAACTACACTCCCAGACTACAAGCAGCTGCAAACTACACTCCCAGACTACAAGCAACCACAAACTACACTCCCAGACTACAAGCAACCACAAACTACAAGCAACCACAAACTACACTCCCAGACTACAAGCAACCAAACACTACACTCCCAGACTACAAACAACCACAAACTACACTCCCAGCCTTCAAGCAGCCACAAACTATACTCCCAGACTACAAGCAACCACAAACTACACTCCCAGACTACAAGCAACCACAAACTACACTCCCAGACTACAAGAAACCACAAACTACACTCCCAGTCTACAAGCAGATGCAATCTACACTCCCAGACTACAAGCAACCACAAACTACACTCCAAGACTACAAGCAACCACAAACTACACTCCCAGAGTACAAGCAGCTGCAAACTACACTCTCAGACTACAGGCAACTACAAACTACACTCCCAGACTACAAGCAACCACAAACTACATTCCCAGACTACAAGCAGCCACAAACTACACTCCCAGACTACAAGCAACCACAAACTACAAGCAACCACAAACTACACTCCCAGACTACAAGCAACCACGCACTACACTCCCAGACTACAAACAACCACAAACTACACTCCCAGACTTCAAGCAGCCACAAACTATACTCCAAGACTACAAGCAACCACAAACTACACTCCCAGACTACAAGAAACCACAAACTACACTCCCAGACTACAAGCAGATGCAATCTACACTCCCAGACTACAAGCAACCACAAACTACACTCCCAGAGTACAAGCAGCTGCAAACTACACTCTCAGACTACAGGCAACTACAAACTACACTCCCAGACTACAAGCAACCACAAACTACATTCCCAGACTACAAGCAGCCACAAACTACACTCCCAGACTACAACCAACCACAAACTACAAGCAACCACAAACTACACTCCCAGACTACAAGCAACCACACACTACACTCCCAGACTACAAACAACCACAAACTACACTCCCAGACTTCAAGCAGCCACAAACTATACTCCCAGACTACAAGCAACCACAAACTACACTCCCAGACTACAAGCAGCCACAAACTATACTCCCAGACTACAAGCAACCACAAACTACACTCCCAAACTACAAGCAACCACAAACTACACTCCCAGACTACAAGCAGCTGCAAACTACACTCCCAGACTACAAGTAGCTGCAAACTACACTCCCAGACTACAAGCAACCACAAACTACACTCCCAGACTACACGCAGCTGCAAACTACACTCCCTGACTACAAGCAACCGCAAACCACACTCCCAGACTCCAAGCAACCACAAACTACACTCCCAGACTACAGGCAGCTGCAAACTACACTCCCAGACTACAAGTAACCACAAACTACACTCCCAGACTACAAGCAGCAGCAAACTACACTCTCAGACTACAAGCAACCACAAACTACACTCCCAGACTACAAACAACCACAAACCACACTCCCAGACTCCAAACAATCACAAACTACACTCCCAAACTACAAGCAACCACAGACTGCACTCCCAGACTACAAGCAACAACAAACTACACTCCCAGACTACACACAACCGCAAACTACACTCCCAGACCACAAACAACCACAAACTACACTCCCAGACTACAAGCAACCACAAACTACACTCCCAGACTACAAGAAATCACAAACTACACTCCCAGACTACAAGCAGATGCAATCTACACTCCCAGACTACAAGCAACCACAAACTACACTCCCAGACTACAAGCAACCACAAACTACACTCCCAGACGACAAGCAGCTGCAAACTACACTCCCAGACTACAAGCAACCATAAACTACACTCCCAAACTACAAGCAGCTACAAACTACACTCCCAGACTACAAGAAACCACAAAGTACACTCCCAGACTACAAGCAGCTGCAAACTACACTCCCAGACTACAAGCCACCGCAAACTACACTCCCAGACTACAAGCAGCTACAAACTACACTCCCAGACTACAAGCAACCACAAACTGCACTCCCAGACTACAAGCAGCCACAAACTACACTCCCAGACTACAAGCAGATGCAATCTACACTCCCAGACTACAAGCAACCATAAACTACACTCCCAGACTACAAGCAACCACAAACTACACTCCCAGAGTACAAGCAGCAGCAAACTACATTCCCAGACTACAAGCAGCCACAAACTACACTCCCAGACTACAAGCAACCACAAACTACAAGCAACCACAAACTACACTCCCAGACTACAAGCAACCACACACTACACTCCCAGACTACAAACAACCACAAACTACACTCCCAGACTTCAAGCAGCCACAAACTATACTCCCAGACTACAAGCAACCACAAACTACACTCCCAGACTACAAGCAACCACAAACTACACTCCCAGACTACAAGAAACCACAAACTACACTCCCAGACTACAAGCAGATGCAATCTACACTCCCAGACTACAAGCAACCATAAACTACACTCCCAGACTACAAGCAACCACAAACTACACTCCCAAAGTACAAGCAGCTGCAAACTACACTCTCAGACTACAGGCAACTACAAACTACACTCCCAGACTACAAGCAACCACAAACTACATTCCCAGACTACAAGCAGCCACAAACTACACTCCCAGACTACAAGCAACCACAAACTACAAGCAACCACAAACTACACTCCAGACTACAAGCAACCACACACTACACTCCCAGACTACAAACAACCACAAACTACACTCCCAGACTTCAAGCAGCCACACACTATACTCCCAGACTACAAGCAACCACAAACTACACTCCCAGACTACAAGAAACCACAAACTACACTCCCAGACTACAAGCAGATGCAATCTACACTCCCAGACTACAAGCAACCACAAACTACACTCCCAGACTACAAGCAACCACAAACTACACTCCCAGAGTACAAGCAGCTGCAAACTACACTCTCAGACTACAGGCAACTACAAACTACACTCCCAGACTACAAGCAACCACAAACTACATTCCCAGACTACAAGCAGCCACAAACTACACTCCCAGACTACAAGCAACCACAAACTACAAGCAACCACAAACTACACTCCCAGACTACAAGCAACCACACACTACACTCCCAGACTACAAACAACCACAAACTACACTCCCAGACTTCAAGCAGCCACAAACTATACTCCCAGACTACAAGCAACCACAAACTACACTCCCAGACTACAAGCAACCACAAACTACACTCCCAGACTACAAGAAACCACAAACTACACTCCCAGACTACAAGCAGATGCAATCTACACTCCCAGACTACAAGCAACCACAAACTACACTCCCAGACTACAAGCAACCACAAACTACACTCCCAGAGTACAAGCAGCTGCAAACTACACTCTCAGACTACAGGCAACTACAAACTACACTCCCAGACTACAAGCAACCACAAACTACATTCCCAGACTCCAAGCAGCCACAAACTACACTCCCAGACTACAAGCAACCACAAACTACAAGCAACCACAAACTACACTCCCAGACTACAAGCAACCACACACTACACTCCCAGACTACAAACAACCACAAACTACACTCCCAGACTTCAAGCAACCACAAACGACATTCCCAGACTACAAGCAGCCACAAACTACACTCCCAGACTACAAGCAACCACAAACTACAAGCAACCACAAACTACACTCCCAGACTACAAGCAACCACACACTACACTCCCAGACTACAAACAACCACAAACTACACTCCCAGACTTCAAGCAGCCACAAACTATACTCCCAGACTACAAGCAACCACAAACTACACTCCCAGACTACAAGCAACCACAAACTACACTCCCAGACTACAAGAAACCACAAACTACACTCCCAGACTACAAGCAGATGCAATCTACACTCCCAGACTACAAGCAACCACAAACTACACTCCCAGACTACAAGCAACCACAAACTACACTCCCAGAGTACAAGCAGCTGCAAACTACACTCTCAGACTACAGGCAACTACAAACTACACTCCCAGACTACAAGCAACCACAAACTACATTCCCAGACTACAAGCAGCCACAAACTACACTCCCAGACTACAAGCAACCACAAACTACAAGCAACCACAAACTACACTCCCAGACTACAAGCAACCACACACTACACTCCCAGACTACAAACAACCACAAACTACACTCCCAGACTTCAAGCAGCCACAAACTATACTCCCAGACTACAAGCAACCACAAACTACACTCCCAGACTACAAGCAGCCACAAACTACACTCCCAGACTACAAGCAACCACAAACTACACTCCCAATCTACAAGCAACCACAAACTACACTCCCAGACTACAAGCAGCTGCAAACTACACTCCCAGACTACAAGTAGCTGCAAACTACACTCCCAGACTACAAGCAACCACAAACTACACTCCCAGACTACAGGCAGCTGCAAACTACACTCCCTGACTACAAGCAACCGCAAACCACACTCCCAGACTCCAAGCAACCACAAACTACACTCCCAGACTACAGGCAGCTGCAAACTACACTCCCAGACTACAAGTAACCACAAACTACACTCCCAGAGTACAAGCAGCAGCAAACTACACTCTCAGACTACAAGCAACCACAAACTACACACCCAGACTACAAGCAGCTGCAAACTACACTCCCAGACTACAAGCAACCACAAACTACACTCCCAGACTACAAACAACCACAAACCACACTCCCAGACTCCAAACAATCACAAACTACACTCCCAAACTACAAGCAACCACAGACTGCACTCCCAGACTACAAGCAACAACAAACTACACTCCCAGACTACAAACAACCGCAAACTACACTCCCAGACCACAAACAACCACAAACTACACTCCCAGACTACAAGCAACCACAAACTACACTCCCAGACTACAAGAAACCACAAACTACACTCCCAGACTACAAGCAGATGCAATCTACACTCCCAGACTACAAGCAACCACAAACTACACTCCCAGACTACAAGCAACCACAAACTACACTCCCAGACGACAAGCAGCTGCAAACTACACTCCCAGACTACAAGCAACCATAAACTACACACCCAAACTACAAGCAGCTGCAAACTACACTCCCAGACTACAAGAAACCACAAACTACACTCCCAGACTACAAGCAGCTGCAAACTACACTCCCAGACTACAAGCCACCGCAAACTACACTCCCAGACTACAAGCAGCTACAAACTACACTCCCAGACTACAAGCAACCACAAACTGCACTCCCAGACTACAAGCAACCACATACTACACTCCCAGACTACAAGCAACCACAAACTACACTCCCAGAGTACAAGCAGCTGCAAACTACACTCTCAGACTACAGGCAACTACAAACTACACTCCCAGACTACAAGCAACCACAAACTACATTCCCAGACTACAAGCAGCCACAAACTACACTCCCAGACTACAAGCAACCACAAACTACAAGCAACCACAAACTACACTCCCAGACTACAAGCAACCACACACTACACTCCCAGACTACAAACAACCACAAACTACACTCCCAGACTTCAAGCAGCCACAAACTATACTCCCAGACTACAAGCAACCACAAACTACACTCCCAGACTACAAGCAGCCACAAACTATACTCCCAGACTACAAGCAACCACAAACTATACTCCCAGACTACAAGCAATCACAAACTACACTCCCAAACTACAAGCAACCACAAACTACACTCCCAGACTACAAGCAACCACAAACTACACTCCCAAACTACAAGCAACCACAAACTACACTCCCAGACTACAAGCAATCACAAACTACACTCTCAGAATATAAGCAGCTGCATACTACACTCCCAGACTACAAGCAACCACAAACTACACTCCCAGACTACAAGCAACCACGAACTACAAGCAACCACAAACTACACTCCCAGAATACAAGCAACCAAACACTACACTCCCAGACTACAAACAACCACAAACTACACTCGCAGACTTCAAGCAGCCACAAACTATACTCCCAGACTACAAGCAACCACAAACTACACTCCCAGACTACAAGCAACCACAAACTATACTCCCAGACTACAAACAACCACAAACTACACTCCCAAACTACAAGCTACCACAAACTACATTCCCAGACTACAAGCAATCACAAACTACACTCCCAGACTATAAGCAGCTGCAAACTACACTCCCAGACTACAAGCAACCACAAACTACACTCCCAGACTACAGGCAGCTGCAAACTACACTCCCAGACTACAAACAACCAAAAACTAACACTCCCAGACTACAAGCAACAACAAACTACACTCCCAGACTACAGGCAAACACACACTACACTCCCAGACTACAAGCAGCTGCAAACTACACTCCCAGACTACAAGCAACCACAAACTACACTCCCAGACTACAAACAGCTGCAAACTACACTCCCAGACTACAAGCAACCACAAACTACACTCCCAGACTACAAGCAACCACAAACTACACTCCCAGACTACAAGCAGCCACAAACTACACTCCAGACTACAAGCAACTGCAAACTACACTCCCTGACTACAAGCAACCGCAAACCACACTCCCAGACTACAAACAGCTGCAAACTACACTCCCAGACTACAAGCAACCACAAACTACACTCCCAGACTACAAGCAACCACAAACTACACACCCAGACTACAAGCAACCACAAACTACACTCCCAGACTACAAGCAACCACAAACTACACACCCAGACTACAAGCAACCACAAACTACACTCCCAGACTACAAACAGCTGCAAACTACACTCCCAGACTACAAGCAACCACAAACTACACTCCCAGACTACAAGCAACCACAAACTACACACCCAGACTACAAGCAACCACAAACTACACTCCCAGACTACAAGCAGCTGCAAACTACACTCCCAGACTACAAGTAACTGCAAACTACACTCCCAGACTACAAACAACCACAAACTACACTCCCAGACTACAGGCAGCTGCAAACTACACTCCCTGACTACAAGCAACTGCAAACCACACTCCCAGACTCCAAGCAACCACAAACTACACTCCCAGACTACAGGCAGCTGCAAACTACACTCCCAGACTACAAGCAACCACAAACTACACTCCCAGACTACAAACAACCACAAACCACACTCCCAGACTCCAAACAATCACAAACTACACTCCCAGACTACAAGCAACCACAGACTGCACTCCCAGACTACAAGCAACAACAAACTACACTCCCAGACTACAAACAACCGCAAACTACACTCCCAGACCACAAACAACCACAAACTACACTCCCAGACTACAAGCAACCACAAACTACACTCCCAGACTACAAGAAACCACAAACTACACTCCCAGACTACAAGCAGATGCAATCTACACTCCCAGACTACAAGCAACCACAAACTACACTCCCAGACTACAAGCAACCACAAACTACACTCCCAGACTACAAGCAGCTGCAAACTACACTCCCAGACTACAAGCAACCATAAACTACACTCCCAAACTACAAGCAGCTGCAAACTACACTCCCAGACTACAAGCAGCTGCAAACTACACTCCCAGACTACAAGCAACCACAAACTACACTCCCAGACTACAAACAGCTGCAAACTACACTCCCAGACTACAAGCAACCACAAACTACACTCCCAGACTACAAGCAACCACAAACTACACTCCCAGACTACAAGCAGCCACAAACTACACTCCAGACTACAAGCAACTGCAAACTACACTCCCAGACTACAAGCTACCACAAACTACATTCCCAGACTACAAGCAATCACAAACTACACTCCCAGACTATAAGCAGCTGCAAACTACACTCCCAGACTACAAGCAACCACAAACTACACTCCCAGACTACAGGCAGCTGCAAACTACACTCCCAGACTACAAGCAACCAAAAACTAACACTCCCAGACTACAAGCAACAACAAACTACACTCCCAGACTACAGGCAACAACACACTACACTCCCAGACTACAAGCAGCTGCAAACTACACTCCCAGACTACAAGCAACCACAAACTACACTCCCAGACTACAAACAGCTGCAAACTACACTCCCAGACTACAAGCAACCACAAACTACACTCCCAGACTACAAGCAACCACAAACTACACTCCCAGACTACAAGCAGCCACAAACTACACTCCAGACTACAAGCAACTGCAAACTACACTCCCAGACTACAAGCAACCACAAACTACACTCCCAGACTACAAACAGCTGCAAACTACACTCCCAGACTACAAGCAACCACAAACTACACTCCCAGACTACAAGCAACCACAAACTACACACCCAGACTACAAGCAACCACAAACTACACTCCCAGACTACAAGCAGCTGCAAACTACACTCCCAGACTACAAGTAACTGCAAACTACACTCCCAGACTACAAACAACCACAAACTACACTCCCAGACTACAGGCAGCTGCAAACTACACTCCCTGACTACAAGCAACTGCAAACCACACTCCCAGACTCCAAGCAACCACAAACTACACTCCCAGACTACAGGCAGCTGCAAACTACACTCCCAGACTACAAGCAACCACAAACTACACTCCCAGACTACAAACAACCACAAACCACACTCCCAGACTCCAAACAATCACAGACTACACTCCCAGACTACAAGCAACCACAGACTGCACTCCCAGACTACAAGCAACAACAAACTACACTCCCAGACTACAAACAACCGCAAACTACACTCCCAGACCACAAACAACCACAAACTACACTCCCAGACTACAAGCAACCACAAACTACACTCCCAGACTACAAGAAACCACAAACTACACTCCCAGACTACAAGCAGATGCAATCTACACTCCCAGACTACAAGCAACCACAAACTACACTCCCAGACTACAAGCAACCACAAACTACACTCCCAGACTACAAGCAGCTGCAAACTACACTCCCAGACTACAAGCAACCATAAACTACACTCCCAAACTACAAGCAGCTGCAAACTACACTCCCAGACTACAAGAAACCACAAACTACACTCCCAGACTACAAGCAGCTGCAAACTACACTCCCAGACTACAAGCCACCACAAACTACGCTCCCAGACTACAAGCAGCTACAAACTACACTCCCAGACTACAAGCAACCACAAACTGCACTCCCAGACTACAAGCAACCACAAACTACATCCCAGACTACAAGCAACCACAAACTACACTCCCAGACTACAAGCAACCACAAACTACACTCCCAGACTACAAGCAACCACAAACTACACTCCCAGACTACAAGCAGCTGCAAACTACACTCCCAGACTACAAGCAACCATAAACTACACTCCCAAACTACAAGCAGCTGCAAACTACACTCCCAGACTACAAGAAACCACAAACTACACTCCCAGACTACAAGCAGCTGCAAACTACACTCCCAGACTACAAGCCACCACAAACTACGCTCCCAGACTACAAGCAGCTACAAACTACACTCCCAGACTACAAGCAACCACAAACTGCACTCCCAGACTACAAGCAACCACAAACTACATCCCAGACTACAAGCAACCACAAACTACACTCCCAGAGTACAAGCAACTGCAAACTACACTCTCAGACTACAGGCAACTACAAACTACACTCCCAGACTACAAGCAACCACAAACTACACTCCCAGACTACAAGCAGCCACAAACTACACTCCCAGACTCCAAGCAACCACAAACTACAAGCAACCACAAACTACACTCCCAGACTACAAACAACCACAAACTACACTCCCAGACTTCAAGCAGCCACAAACTATACTCCCAGACTACAAGCAACCACAAACTACACTCCCAGACTACAAGCAGCCACAAACTATACTCCCAGACTACAAGCAACCACAAACTACACTCCCAAACTACAAGCAACCACAAACTACACTCCCAGACTACAAGCAGCTGCAAACTACAGATTGTTACTGTCTGCCAAACTCACAAACTGCAGACATTTGGAAGCTACAAACACAGTCGAAGAGACTCAGGAACTAACACAGAGAATGCTGAAGAAACTCAGCAGGTCTGGTAGCATCTATGGAGAGAGAAATAGAGTTAACATTTTGAATCTGGTCTGTCTTGTCACAAAGTAATCTGACTAACTAAAGGCACTCACAAATGCCAAACAGTTGTAAACTACACACAAACTACAGCCACTTCAGCTAATTAATACAAAATATGAAAAATAAAAACTACAAATAAACACAAATTGCATTCTCAAACTACAGACTCTCAAATTTCAGATAATCAAACACCAAAAACACATTAACCACAGAAAGTGCAAACTACATTCTCAAATAACAGACACTCAGACTACAGACATTCACAAACTGCAGGGACATATCAGAAAGATTCACAGACATAAGCTACAGGTACAATCCTTTTGGGAATCTGTAAAGTAAATTAACCGAATTTACCAAATCCAGAAGGTTCACTTTTTGCAATCTTTTCTTTTAACTTAAGTCAGGGTCAACATAAATGAGACATAAATAAACAAACAAATGACACTTGGTACCAACTGTAAATTATGTGGATAAGATTATAGTGATCAGGCACCACAAGGCATAGCTACAGAAAATGAAGGAAATGGGAGATCACAGATCCAGGGATATCATAAAGCAACCATTAAAGTGATAACCTTTTAAAATGCCTTTTAAATGTTGCAATTGCACCAGCCTCCACCATTTCCTCTGGCAGCTCATTCCATACACGTACCACCCTCTGCATGAAAAAGTTGCCCCTTAGGTCTCTTTTATATCTTGCCCCTCTCACCCTAAACCTATGCCCTCTAGTTCTGGACTCCCCGACCCCAGGGAAAAGACTTTGTCTATTTATCCTATCCATGCCCCTCATAATTTTGTAAACCTCTATAAGGTCACCCCTCAACTTCCAACGCTCCAGGGAAAACAGCCCCAGCCTTTTCAGCCTCTCCTTGTAGCTCAGATCCTCCAACCCTGGCTACATCCTTGTAAATCTTTTCTGAACCCTTTCAAGTTTCACAACATCTTCCCGATAGGAAGGAGACCAGAATTGCATGCAATATTCCAACAGTGGTTTAACTAATATCCTGTACAGCCGCAACATGACCTCCCAACTCCTGTACTCAATACTCTGACCAATAAAGGAAAGCATACCCAAACACCTTCTTCACTATCCTATCTACCTGCGACTCCACTTTCAAGGAGCTATGAACCTGCACTCCAAGGTCTCTTTGTTCAGCAACACTCCCTCGGACCTTACCATTAAATTTGGGAGACTTTACTTAGGGTGTAGAAAAGTCATGCAGTCCTTCATAAGAGACACAGTAAAGGTGGGGATCATTTCTATAAACTGTTAGGAGTGAGAATTATTCAGTAAAACTACGATTTGAGTGGGAATCGATTATTAAAACCAAAGGTAGCAACATCACTGAAGAAACCGGAATGGCCCAGCGGACTACACAAACGAGGATTTATACAGTAAAATTGCAGAAAAGGTGTGCAAGGGTGAAATTATCCATGCTAGTCACGAGAAGATGGGAATATCCTGTTGTAACTCCAAAATTCCCCCACCCCACCCCACCCAGTATAATAGCAACAAAGAGCAGCTTACCTGCTGTTATTGTGAAATGTAAAGTATTTTAACTGATGCAACATCTGCAACAATGTTATCAGGAAGACTTACTTTCAGAGACAGGCCGAATAAACCCCAGCCTTGGACATCTTGGAGAAAACAATTTCTGAGATGTAGAATAGATTCCAAATTCAATGCTAAGTTAGACAAGTAAATGAACCTCTCTGCACAATTAGGTGTGTAGCTGATGATAATAAAGCCCACCAAAGGATTTCTTTTTAAAAAGCAGCGCAAACATGTGAAGAATTACTGGAAGCCTTTGACCTGTACTTAGAACATAGAACATAGAACAATACAGCACAGGGTAGGCCCTTCGGCCCTCGATGGTGCGCCAACCTATGGACTATTCTCAGCTCGTCCCCCTACACTATCCCAACATCATCCATGTGCTTATCTAAGGATTGTTTAAATCTCCCTAATGTGGCTGAGTTGGCTACATTGGCAGGCAGGGCATTCCACGCCCTTACCACTCTCTACTTTAACCTCAGAGCTAATATAATTAGTGATAGAGTAAGATTTAGTTGAAGAATTCAGCACACAGGTGAACCCATAGGCAATTTCATCAAAAACATCTCCAGTTTAATGGAGAACTGAGACTGGACGTCGGAATTCATAGGAGTTCATATTTGTTGTAGGAATTGCTAATGAATCTTGGTCAGATTTATTACATTTAAAAGAAGAACTAACTCTCACAGAAAGCATTCAGATAACGAGTGTATATCTGAAAGCAACAGAGGAGATGATCAACTTTTCCATTAGCAGATTAGCAGTGCCCATTCAAATGCAGAAATGGCACACGTGAGAATCCAATATCATGATTAGAACATGTGCCAAACATGAAAAGTCCTGGTCAGTGCTATGGAGCAAAGAAAGCTCACAGGCACAGACAGTGCCCAGCTATTAAACGTCACTCTGTCATCTGTCATGCAATAGGTCACGAGCAAACATTTACAGAAAGAGGTAATGGGGTCATTAGCTCTGAGGTAGAAGTACCACTCAGAGGCTTGCAGTCAATCTTCACATGTTGCTTCTTTTTATCCTTTGGTGAGCTTTATTATCATCAGCTACACACCCAGGTGTGCAGAGAATTTCATTTAGTTGTCCAACTTCTGATTTAGTATCTAATTTGGAATCAATTTTACATCTCAGAAATTGTTTTCTCCAAGATGTCCAAGGCTGGGGTTTATTCGGCCTGTCTCTGAAAGTAAGTCTTCCTGATAATATTATTGCTGATGTCATGTCACTTAAAATACTTTACATTTCACAATAACAATAGTTACGCTGTTCTTTGCTGCTGTAATATGGGGGGAGGGGGGGTGGGTGGGGGGGGGGTGGGTTCCCTGTTTTTTGGAATTACAGTAGGAGAGAAACCTAATGCATTTGTAGAGGGAATAGGCCAGAAAGACTTTACGTTTTGGAAAATTGATATTTGTACCAATAATCACCTCCTGGATTTTAAGTTAGGCCCCACAGCGAGTGTTACCATATTAGATCGCTTTATCTTAGCCTGCTGGACACACTTTCCTCATTCCTGAAGAAGGGCTCATGCCCGAAACGTCGATTCTCCTGCTCCTTGGATGCTGCCTGACCTGCTGCGCTTTTCCAGCAATGCATTTTCAGCTCCCATTAGATAGTGAGTCATGCTGTGAGAAACGCCATCTATAGCTAACAACCAAATCATCTAAGAAGCATCATAATTAAGACTAAAGGTAAGCAATGAGCAGCCCATTATTCTAAGGATCACTAAATAGTACAAACCCCACGTGCACCACAAATCAAGAAATTCTCACTCCTAAGTAGGAAGACATGTCTTAGATTGAAGAGGCAGGAGCAGCTTGACGATACAAGGTTAGAGTGGGTCAGGAAATAGCCAGTAACATGGGAAACATGAGTCTGAATGCAGAATACTCAGGGCTCCCTGGATTTATGGACTAGGTTAATAGAAAGAAAAGAATTCATTGAAACGAGTTCCGCTAGCCCAAGAAATTTGTTCCATACTGTCAAGAAGATGGAAAGCTCTGACTGTACAGGGGTTGGCGGAAATGTTTGCCGCTGCTATTCCCAGGAGTGAGAAAGTGTTCAGCCTGTAAGACTCAGCAACAAACGAGCAATGAGATCGTTGATGGACAGCAGAGACGACTGGTGCCAAGTGACAAATCTCTCATGCAGAGTGCACCGTGGCTTGTTCAGCGAGGCACTCTGACAGACGCACATCTGACGGTCGACGTTGAGGTGACTCCGAAGAGGCACCTCCAGGCAGGAATATTTCACTCCCTGCACGGGAGCTGTGACAGAGACCACGGGAGCTGCAGGAACCAGTCCTCAGTGTGGAGGCAGCGATTGTGTTCAGCAAAGCACTTCAGCAGAAATCCACAGGGAATAACAATCTGTGAAAATAGATTAAATAGCTGGAAGCTGGCACTGAGAGACAGGATGACCAATGCCCAATGATTCAAGGCACTGCAAGGAAGAGATTGCCTGTCTCAGATTCTGTGACAATACAGTGGCTTTGAGAGGTGCATTTTGTCCTTTTGTGTTGAAGAGAGGTTTTAAGACAGAGGTACTGAGCTGTTGATTGAAAGTCCATAAAGTAAACAGCTTCTGAGGTCTTGGGTTTGTTTTGAAGTTGAAACAATAGAAGCAGCCTGACTGGGTGGGGTCAAGCTCCCACAGAACCTGGATTTTTGGTGTTTAGTAGCAGCCACTGGGATCTTGAAGAAACGGAGTTCTTTTCCCTCCCTCAGTTACAGCTAAAAGCTGGGGGTTCTTACTGAAGTTGCCTTTGCCAAGTATGTGTTTATGAAATATTACCATATTAGAGCAGTTATTGTTTAGTGGTTAAATAGTCTATTATTGTCCTAAGTTTTTCAGTAAAGTTATTCCAATTTCTTCTTTCTTTAACCATAGTGAGTGCCTAAACAGAGTTTTGCAAAATGTTGAACAGTTTGACCAGTCGAATATCATCTCCTCCTCCGCCAAATCCTAGGCACCTGATGCCTGGAAGAAGAACGCCTCATCTTCGGCCTCAGGACCCTCCGACCACACGGGATTAATGTTGATTTCACCAGTTTGCTCATTTCCCGTCACCCCCACCTCATCCCACATCCAACCCTCCAACTCGGCACCACCCTCTTGACCTGTCCTACCGTCCACCTTCCTTCCAACCTATCTGCTCCACCCTCCTCTCCGACCTATCACCGCCCCTCTCCCCTCCCCCCCCCCAACCTGTGTCTAACTATTGCCTTCCAAACCACCTTCCCCCCAGCCCCAATGCCTCCCATTTATCTCTCATCCCCCTTGGCACCCCCTCCCTCACCTCCACATTCCTGATGAAGGGCTTATGTCCAAAACGTCGATTCTCCTGCTCCTCGGGTGTTGCCTGACCTGCTGTGCTTTTCCAGCACTGCCCTTTCTTTCTTCGACATCTTAGACCTACCTCTAAAACAAGAAGAGGGTAGGGTTTAGACTATCTTCTGAATATAGTTTGAAAGGGTCTGGTCTGGTACGTGACGGAAACTCAGGACGCTACAAAGAAGTTACCAGTTTCAACAGAGACGTCGTCCTCAAAGCCGGAATCACAAGAGATCAGAAGTCCTCCAGATACTTCAAGGTAGCAATCACCCTGGGGGAGCAAGGAAGATGGCATCCATCACGGAAACCCACGAGACAAAAGGTTCTCTTTAAAATGACGTACAGATGTCAGAGAATCAAAGTGAATAGCTTTCCGCCCATTACACAGCCAGTCTCACAAATCCAAAGAGACCATGTTCCTGCAGATCATGTTCCAGATTGCATTTGGATCCCACCCACCAATTTTTAAAGTCTCCCCCCGTTAATTGCTGTCTCTGGCCTGACATCCGATGCTGGGTGGTCACCAACCTCCTCCAATCCAAACTCTGGGAAGACTGGTCCCACCTCTGTCCCCTAGCTCCCAACTCCTTCCTTCTCCCTGAGACTATGCCAGGCCGCTGCCACCTTGGCTTGACCCCAGGATGAGCTTCTGACGGTAGACGTGACCATTGATCACACCGCCTCCAGACGGTCAGGTTGCTTTTAGCCCTTGCCCCAGCTCCTCAGCTGAAGGAACTCTGATCCACGCTTTAGAAACCTTCAGACTCAACACCCCCAAAGCTCTCTCTCTCGCACGGCTGCCATCCCAGGCCTATCCTCTGCTCATTTCATGCCATTGAGAATCCAGCTCCCTGTGTTTGAACCGAGTCGGGTGTACCTGTCACCCCTGTGCTCTCTGACGCTCAGCAACGTACGCCTGGTCAGGGCACATAGCAATTTTAAAAATGCTCATTCCTGTATTTCAATCCTATTATCATTCCCCCCAGCCCCACAACCCACCGGGTTATCTGCACTCGTCCAACTCTGAGCTCTGGAGCCCTCCTGACTTTGATCCCTCTGGTCTTGATGGCTGTAGCTTCAGATTCCAGGTCTCCAGGCTCCGAAGCTTCTCCCTTAAGTCTCGCCCCTGCTGTCCCTCCTTAAGACGTTCCCAAAAGCCCAAGTCCTTGACTGAGCCTGGTCTAATATTTCCTTTCGTGGTTTGAGGACATGCACATACACCCTCATCCATTTGAAAACACATATCTGCATAACCATAGATATTCAGATATAGATTTTATTGTCATGTGTGCTCAAGGAGAGGAGGACAGCATATAATGTTGTCTGACACTGCGCCATCTTAGGGACTAGGGCACATAGACACAAAACTAAGGAGCAAAAGAGAGAAGGAGAGTGTGAGGAACTGCAGATCAGAGTCGAGAGTGTGGTGCTGGGAAAGCGCAGCAGGTCAGGCAGCATCCGAGGAGCAGGAGAGTCGACGTTTCGGGCATAATCCCCTCCTGATGAAGCGCTCATGCCCGAAACGTCGATTCTCCTGCTCCTCGGATGCTGCCTGACCTGCTGCGTTTTCCCAGCACCACACTCTCAAGTAAAAGAGAGGAACAAAGTTTTAAAACGTTCAGCGTAACAGGCCTCTGCAGAATGAGTAGAAACGTAAAGTACAAGGTGATGCCCGCATCCAGGGAATCGTTTTCCACTGTTTCGGTTACCCGCGGTTTACCACGGTGCGAAGATATTATAGGGAACGTTCTGGAACCAGGGACCAGGAGGATGCTGGGAAGGTACGTCTCCCATTGAAACGAATGGGTTGGCACCTATCTGCGGTTTCAAACTCCTGCAGAATGTCTTGAAACATATCCCCATGGATATGGGGAGGGGGGAGGACTACTGTAATAAGATAATAATTAACATTAAACTCCTTCTGAATATAAACAAGAAAAACAAGGTTCGAGTGTCTTTGATGAGCGTTTGCTGGGGCCCAATCCATTGGGAGGTACCTCACTCCCCGGGACACCCCAGCTGCCTGCCCCCACTGCCGCAGATACCAGAGGGGATTCTCCCGCGCTGGGCCACGTTGCTATGGTTACCGCTGAAGCTGCCCACTCGCAGCCTCCAGTCGCTGGGTACACACTGGGGCAGGTTCTCACTGCCTCGGAGACTAGGCCAAGGGATCTCCACACCGGGCCGAGAGAGAGAGAGAGAGAGAGAGACCCCCCCCTCCCCCACTCCTGGCTGAGAGAGAGAGAGAGAGAGATCCCCCCCTCCCCCACTCTGGTCTGAGAGAGAGAGAGAGAGAGAGAGACCCCCCCCTCCCCCACTCCTGGCTGAGAGAGAGAGACCCCCTCCCCCACTCCAGGCCGAGAGACTCCCCCCACTCCAGGCCGAGAAAGACCCCCCCTCCCCCACTCTGGTCTGAGTCAGAGAGACCCCTCCTCCCCCACTCTGGTCTGAGAGAGAGAGAGAGAGACCCCCCCCCACTCTGGTCTGAGTCAGAGAGACCCCACCCCTCCCCCACTCTGGTCTGAGTCAGAGAGACCCCACCCCTCCCCCACTCTGGTCTGAGTCAGAGAGACCCCCCCCTTCCAATCTGGTCTGAGTCAGAGAGACCCCCCTCCCCCACTCTGGTCTGAGAGAGAGAGAGAGACCTCCCTCCCCCACCCTGGTCTGAGTCAGAGAGAACCCCCCCTCCCCCACTCTGGTCTGAGTCAGAGAGACGCCCCCTCCCCCACTCTGGTCTGAGTCAGAGAGACGCCCCCTCCCCCACTCTGGTCTGAGTCAGAGAGACGCCCCCTCCCACTCCACATTGAGAGAACCCCACTCCGGGCCAAGGGAGAGACCCCCACTCCGGGCCGACAGACCCACCCTGTACTCTGAGCCAAGAGACCCCCCTCCCGTACTCCGGTCTGAAGGTCAGCCTTGGGACACTGAGAGACCGGAAATATCCAAAATCAAGCGCGCACACACCACATACATGTGCAAACGGTCACGTGTGGTGGGCACAGAGAGACACCGTAGTGGACACCCAATCAGAAGCCAGCACAAGGGGAGGTTGGGGGGGAGGGGGTGAGTAGGAGCAGGGTGAAGCCATCCTGACCCCACAATCCCGTTTCCCCATTTGACCAGCTCACAGTTGAGCTGCCCTAACTCCGTCTACCCTCTTGACCTCCGACCCTGAATGCCCTCACTGAGGGTGGGGGTGAAAGCTCAGTTGGCTTTGACATTTTTGCAACCAACGCCCAATGGCACATCGGCGAGAGAATTCAAGACGCAAGCCCCCCACCCCCCTCCCCCCTCCCCCCCAGGCGGAGGTTGGAACCAGCTGGAACACGTGCCATCGGGAAAACTCTGGAACGGGAGAACCACTGGTGGGAACATGCGCCAACCCTCAGCGGTGGCAGATGTCCACAGAGAGGCTACTCTCGTGAGGGCCAGACCTTAACAGAAGTCCCAGGGTCAGCCTGCTCTTCCACAAGGGGCCGGCTTCAGTTTCCCGTTCACTGTCCCACTCAGCCGGAGAGGATGACAAGAAGTTGCGTTCCCACCTCCGGAGCTACTGTGACCCTACATCGTCAGGCTCAGAGGCGAAAGGCCAGGGGTCACCCAAAAGCTGTCTGACTCTGCGTCACAGAAAGTGGGTGTCGCTGGCTCGGCCAACATTCATCGCCCAGCCTCACTTGTCTTGAAAGTGAAGGTTAGGGGGAGCTGCTGTCTTCAATCAGTCCTGTACCCTGGGGCAGAATGATGGCCACAGTGCTATCGCCAAGAGAGTTCGGGGATTTTGACCTGGTGACAGTGAAGGAACGGCAATTATATTTCCAAGTCAGGATGGTGAGGGGCTTGGAGGGGAACTTGCAGGGGGTGGTGTTCCCGTGTATCTGCTGCCCTTGTCCTTCTAGATGGAAGTGGCCGTGGGTTTGGAAGGTGCTGCCTGAGGTGAATGTCTGCCGGGTGTCTTGTAGATAGTACACACGGCTGCTACTGAGTGTGGGTGGGGGGAGGGAGTGGATGCTCCTGGGTGTGGGGTCAGTCAAGCGGGGGGCTGCTTTGTCCTGGATGGTGTCGGGCTTCTTGAGTGTTGTTGGGGCTGTACCCGCCCAGGGCAACTGGGGAGTATTCCACCACCCTCCTGACCTGTGCCTTGGAGATGGTGGGCAGGTTGGGGGAGTCAGGAGGTGAGTTACTCACTGCAGGATTCCCACACTCTGACCTGTTTTAGAAAAGATTCCCTACATTATGGAAACAGGCCCTTCGGCCCAACAAGTCCACACCGACCACCGAAGAGTAACCCACCCAGACCCATTTCCCTCTGACTAATGCACCTAACACTATGGGCAATTTCCTCATGGCCAATTCACCCTGACCTACACATCTTTGGACTGTGGGAGGAAACCGGAGCACCCGGAGGAAACCCACGCAGACACGGGGAGAATGTGCAAACTCCGCACAGGCAATCACCCGAGGCTGGAATCGAACCTGGGACCCTGGTGCTGTGAGGCAGCAGTGCTAACCACTGAGCCACCGTGCCGCCCAAAGCAGAGGATGGTTTTGATCCATCGACCGTTGGGTTATGGGCCCAGAACACTCCCGCTGCACCACTCTGGCCTATTCCTGGCACAGTTTCTGTACAGCTGGTCCAGTTCAGTTTCTGGTCAATGGTTAATGCCAGGATGGCGGGGGGCTTCAGAGATGGTGTCTCCATTGAACGGCAGGGGGAGGACAGCTGGATTCTCTCTTTCAGGGTCGCCCACTGCCTGGCACTAGTGTGTCATAAAGGTTCCTTGACAATTTTAAGGGCACATTTTCTCTCTCTTGGTTAAATAGTCACATTTTTTAATCATGCGGGGAGTCTGGGAATTGCTCACTCTGTTAGAATTCTCCTTCCATCCTTCACTACAGTGTTGTGATGAGCTGCAACTGACTTGCTGGGTGACTTTAGTGAATGATTCGGAGCTGACCACATTTTGCTGTGGGTCAGAGGTCACGTGCAGTTGATTAAAGAAGGCAGCTTGCCGTCCCCTGGGCGACGCTGTTGAACCAGATGTGGCTGTAACCACAATCTCGCATCCGCCAAACATTAGGCATTCATACCAGATTTATTCAATTAACCAAATTTAGATGGCAGCCAGTCATTCTGAGCTCCCGGCTTTCCACTGTCTCCAGAAAAACTTCTGCTGACGATCTCTTTATAATCAGCTCGTATGTTTGAAGCAGGCAGACTGAGAAGCACTTCACACACAACCTGCCCTGACTCAGCCAACATAAATAACCCGGAGATATTTAAAACTCTTAAAAAAGAGCAGTCGACCGAATATATAAATAGCTCTGAGTCACAGAGGGAGAGAGAGAGGACAGTGAAGAAAAATGTGCTAGGTACATTATGGGGTTATGCTCCACACAAGCCTTGCCCACCCCTACAACGGGCAGCGTCTGCGCTGAGAGAGAAACGGAGCGATCGTTTGGAGTCCGTTGACTCTTCTCTCGGGTGCGGATGAGCGAACGGGAAGGGGCAGCAGGGTGCCTCAGCGGTTAGTGCTGCTGCCTCACTGCGCCAAGGGGGCCTGGGTTCGATTCCACCCCTCGGGGGGGGGGACTGAGTGGGGTTGGCACGTTCTCCTCGTGTCTGCGTGGGTCTCCTCCCACAGTCCAAAAGATTAGGTGGTCTGGCCGTGCCCACCCCTTGTCCAGGGATTGTGCAGGCCAGGTGGGTGAGGGGTCAACAGGGGCTGAGGTGGGCGCCCTTCAGACACTCAATGTGGACTGGATGGGCCGAATGGTCTATTTCCACACTGTAGGATTCTCAGAGACAGGCAAGTAATGGCCCATCCAAATGTGTGCCTTTTGTTCATCAGGTACTAAATGCTCCTGTCTAGTAAGTCTTTCAGACTACAAATGGTGTGTTGGTCTTTGTAACAATGGGCTTGGAGTGTAGCAATGTCTGTACCACCACATTTATTTGGTGAGATCCACACCAGGAATACTGCGCCCAGTTTTGGCCTCCTCACCTAAGGAAGGATGCGCTTGCCTTGGAGGGATTGCAGTCGGTGTTGGCTGTATTACGCAGTGAGACCGAGGAGTGGGGGGAGTGGGGCGCGGGGATCAGGCCTGTATCCTGAGGCCTACGGAAGATGAAAAAAGCCTGACACAGCGAAGGCAGGAAAAGCTACCTTTCAGAATACCAAGCAGGCCAGTCAGGACCGAGGTGAGGGGGAACCTCTTCACACCAAGGCCGCTGCATCCTTGGAATTCTCCACCCAGAGGGAATCTCAGCCATTCCGCATGTTCAACAGAGAGACAGGCAGATTTCTAGGCACCAAGGAAGATGGAGGATGTCGGAGAAAATGGCATTGAGGTGTCAAAGATCATCCAGTTGATCAGTGGAGCAGAACCTGAAGGGCTGAATGGCCTACTACAGCTGCCTTTTTGCTAAGGAGAAGCAAATAAGGAGCAGGCACAGCTCCGATAGACAGGGAATTGCAGGATGCTTGTGGGTGGCACGGTGACTCAGTGGTTAGCACTGCTGCCTCACAGCGCCAGAGACCCGGGTTCAATTCCCGACTCAGGCGACTGACTGTGTGGAGTTTGCACGTTCTCCCCGTGTCTGCGTGGGTTTCCTCCGGGTGCTCCGGTTTCCTCCCACAGTCTGAACTGGCCATTGGAAATTGTCCGTAGTGCTAGGTACATTAGTCAGAGGGAAATGGGTCTGGGTGGGTTATTCTTTGGAGGGTCAGTGTGGACTGGTCGGGCCAAAGGGCCTGTTTCCACACTGTGGGGAATCTAATCTAATCTTGACCCAGCGATAGTGAAGGAACACCGATTATATCTCCAAGTCAGGACGGTGAGGGGCTTGGAGGGGGTGGTGTTCCCGTGTATCTGCTGCCCTTGTCTGAGATGGAAGTGGCCGTGGGTTTGGAAGGTGCTGCCTGAGGGTCTTTGGTGAATGTCTGCAGGGTGTCTTGTAGATAGTACACTGAGTGTGGGTGGGGGGAGGGAGTGGATGTTCATGGGTGTGGGGCCAGTCAAGCAGGGGACTGCTTTGTCCCGGATGGTGTCGGGCTTCTTGAGTGTTGTTGGGGCTGTACCCACCCAGGGCAACTGGGGAGTATTCCCTCACCCTCCTGACCTGTGCCTTGGAGATGGTGTTGGGAGTCAGGAGGGATTCTGATATATCCTCCTCCACGACCTTACTGCCTGATTCTCCAAACGGGTTCACGCTGTGAGCAGAATTAGACTTCAACTCGTGAGGAATTTCCAAATTACACATTCCTACAAATTGAACGGGATGTGTTCCAACACTCAGAAATAAAACCTTTCTATATTTATGGAAGGCGTTGCGAGGCCAGTAATTTGGAACTCTGCAGGACTTTCATTGCGTGCACCACCTCAAAGGAAGGGTTTCCTGCTGCTTTGGCTGGGCCGGGCGTTGTTTACCATGAAGCTTTACAAACCTCGCCCTCTCGATTACTGACTGCCACTGCTCCCACAGTCCTGTTCCTCACCCAGCCGCCACTGGCAGCCCCGCGGGGATTCAGGTTCCTCTGACCAATGGCAAGGGGGGTGGGCTCAGGCAACGGGCAGTAACGCTATCTGGGCCCATCCACGGATGGGAACGGACCCTGGTCAATGGTGAGGTGACGCACTCTGGGAGAGGGAACGAGAGCAGGCAGCACTCACCGAATGGCAGAGGAACCGAGGGATCTTGAAGCGTTTGTCCAGAGATCCCTGAAGGTGGCCGGACAGGTGGTCGACAAGGCATTGAGGGTGCTTGTCTGGTATGGAGGGAAGGTCTCACGAGGAAAGGCTGAGGCTGTTCTCATTGTGAAGAGGAAGATGATTCAATAGAGACACACAATATTGGAGGGTTTGACAGTGAGAGCCTTTTTGCTCAGATGGTGATGGCTAGAGGACAGATGTCAGAGGTAGGTCCCTTATTCAGAGAGTAGTGAGGTTGTGGAACGCTCTGCCTGCATCAGTAGTAGACTCTCCAACTTTCAGCTCATTGGATAACCATATGGGTGATAATGGAATGGTGTAGGTTAGATGGGCTTCAAATTGGTTTCACAGGTCAGTGCAACTTTGAGGGCCGAAGGGCCTGTCCTGTGCTGGAATGTTTTATACTTAACACTTGTGGTATTGAGTATAAGAGCAGGAGGACACATTGGGACTGGACGGAACTTGGTTCAACCATAGCTGGGTCCCTCCAGGCAGTTGTGGTCCCCACACTACAGGGAGGACATGGCTGCACTAGATGGGGTGGAGTGGAGACTCAGCACAGGGATGGAGTATTCCCGGATGAAGAGAGGCTGGATAAGCTCCGGTTGTTATGTTTGGAGTAGACAAAGTTGGGAGGAATGGGGGGCAGGGGTGGGGAGACCTGATAGAGGTACATAAGATCATGAGGGACATGTTCAGCGTGAATAGACAGTCGAAGGGGTCAATAAGGAGGGGCCATGCATGATTTCAGGTCAAAGGGCAGGAGGTTTAGGGGAATTTGAGGACTTTTTCTTCCCTCAGAGGGTGGTCTGGGTGTACATACCTGGGAGTGTAGTGAGAGCAGGAAACTTCATAACCTCTAAAAGGACTTGGATGCCCACTTTAAAATATGGGGCTATGAGCCAAGTGGAGGAAAGTGGGACTAGTGTCAACATGCTCGTGCAGGCTCAATGGGCCGAATGGCCTCTGTTGTGCCCTCTGACTGTCCGACTCTGTCCCACTCCGGAAGGTGGAAGCCAGGAGCCTGCAATAACGAGAAAGGTCATTGGCCTGAAACACCGACAGCCCCTTGCTACCCCAGACTCTGCCCAAAGTGCTGGCTGACCACCCCTCTCCGCGCCCCCCACCCCCCCCACCTTCCTTTGCCTGTCCCAATGGGTTTCCTCTCTCGTTGGTCCTCTACCTCCACCTATCGCTCACTCCTCCCCATCCCACCTTCCGCACAAAATCCCCACCTTGTCCCAAGCTGCCGTCGGTTCTGAGGAAGGGTAGTCGGATTCGAAGCGTAGGAATGACTGAGCCGGTGAAGGCATTGGTGAAGCAGCCAAAGACGGTTGGGGCTCAGACAATACTCCTCGGGACGGAGCTCTGACCTCAGAGAACCAGGACTGAGTCCCACCGGCTCCAACGGGGTTTAATAACTTCTTAGACCAGCCTGGTACCTGCCCCAGAAATCCTGGAGTGGGCATGTCTGGTCTTCAAACCTTTGTGCCAGGTATGATTATAACCAGTGGAGAGTTTGCCCTCTGATACCATCGATTCCCGTTTCGCCAGGGCTCCTTGATGCCACACTCGGTCAAATGCATCCTTGATGTCAGGGGCTGTCCCTCTCCCTTCCCGCTGGGATTCAGCCCTTTTATCCAGGTTTGAACCAAGGCTGTAATGGGGTCAGGAGCTGAGTGGCCTGGCAGAACCCAAACTGGGCATCACTGAGCAGGTTATGGCTGAGCGGGTGCTGCCCGCTAGCGCTGTTGGTGACCCCTTCCATCACTTTCTGATGGGCGAGAGGAGACCAGTGGGGCAGTAACTGACCAGGCTTGGAATTGTCTGCTATTTCTTGGGTACAGGATGTACCTGGGCTATTGTCCACACTGTCAGGTAGATGCCAACCATAGACCCCTGCAGGGAGACAGGGAGCACGGCAGATGGTGAGCAGTCAGAGTCGAGAGAGTGGCGCTGGAAAAGCACAGCAGGTCAGGCAGCATCCAAGGAGCAGGGGGGGGTCAAGGATTTGGGCAGGAGCACTTC
>NW_026868584.1:0-35634 GCF_020745735.1 Hemiscyllium ocellatum | reverse complement strand
CCCTCCTCTCTCTCGCCCTCCTCTCTCTCGCCCTCCTCTCTCTCGCCCTCCTCTCGCTCTCCTCTCTCTCGCCCTCCTCTCTCTCGCCCTCCTCTCTCTCGCCCTCCTCTCTCTCGCCGCCCTCCTCCTCTCTCACACTCCAGTCTCTCGCCCACCCCTCTCTCTCCCCTCCCCTCTCTCACTCTCCCTACCTCTCTTGCTCCTCTCTCTTGCACTCCCCTCCCTCACTTCCCTGTCTCATCCTCCCCTCTCTCAACCTTTCCCCTCTCTCTCTCCCTCCCCTACCTCCCTCCCCTCTCTCGCCCTCTCCCTCTCCCTTTTCCTCCCCCTCTCTCGTGCTCCCTCTCTCTCCCATCCCCTCTTTCGGCCTCTCCCTCACTCTTGACATTCCCTCCCCTCCCTCCGTCCCATCTCTCGTCCTCCCCTATCTCACCTTATCTCTCCCTTGCCCCCCTCTCTCTCCCCCCCGTTACTTCACTTTCCCTCCACCATCTCTCACTCTTGACCCCCCTCAATCAGTCTCTCTCTCTCTCTCTCTCTCCCCAACTTCCTCCGTTTCTCTCTGACTGAATCGCTCTCCCTCGTGTCCCTCGCTCACTCTCTCTCTGACACACTCTGTCTCCCTGGTCCTTCCCTCTCCCTCTGACCCAGAGACTGGGGATGTTTGAGGGTGAGGCTGCATGTGGGGGTTGGGAAAATGGGGTAGAGATGGAATTGTGGGAGGGAGACTGCGACGGCATGAGAGAGAGAGAAGGGGGGAGAGGGAAAGTGGAGGCAGGTGGAGAAACCGGGGTTGGCGGGTGTGTGTGAGGGAGAGAGGGGGAGGGGGGATGAGGGAAAGGTTTGGAAAAGAGAGTGTGTGCTGAAAGAGAGAGAGAGAGAGAGAGTGAGAATTGAGGAGAAAGATGAGGGGAGAGGTAATGGGGAGGCCAGGTTGGAGATGGGGGGAACAGAGGGAGTTAACCCCAGCTCCTGAGCTCAGGGCGCGGTGCCCTCCCCTTCCCTGAGGACCAGGACTCGGGGCTGAGTCTGTCTCTCTCCAGCTCAGCTTCTCCAACACCAAAGACACACAACAACATCGGTCCCTCTGCTGCTCGGCACGCTTTAATCAGCATTTTTATTGGTTACAAATGGAAGTGATGGATACAGTCAGTGGGATGGTGCCTTTTCTCACTGGCCCCTGAGTTTTGAGAAACATTGAAATGTTTCCCTGTAACCCCCTGTGGGATAAGGATGGACAAACCAGCGCTCCCCTCAGTCTGTTACCATAGCGACAGGCTGCTCCATCGCTGAAACACTGAACTGAAATGAGAAAATCCCGGATGGTGTGATTAATGAGGGAATTTGATGGATGGATGGATTTGGGTGAAGGGATATTTCAGCACATTCTTCAGCTGCTGCCTGAACTTAGTCTGGGTCACGGCATAAATCACGGTGTTTGTGCAGCAACTGAGGAGCTGCAGCATGAAGCCCAATTCCTGCACAAAGCCATCGAGATACACAGACTTATACCCAATAGCCCACATCCGTACCCAAATAGAATACAGCATTAACGTTGACCATAACAGGATGAAATTGGCCGAGATCACAAACAGTAAAATGATGGATTTTTTTCGGTTTCTCATTTCAGTGTCAGACTGAGCGTCCCCATTGGTGTGAGCGCGGAGTCTCCTGCGGGCTCTGCTGGTCACTAAAATGTGTCTGACGGTGAGAACATTGAGCAGCAGAATCAGGAGAAATGGGACACACGGGGTTAGAATCTGGTGGAGGAACTCGATTGTGACCCAGACACTGGAGGATACAACACCGTCTGTTACATCACAAAACCAGGGGGCGTTCCCCAGCAAATACCAAGCCGTGAGCATAAAATACCAGGAAATGTTCTTTAAACAGCTCAGCACAGTCACTGCTCCCAGAACCACAGCCGCCGTTTTCTCACTGCAATATTTACTTTTCAGCTTCTGGCAACAAATGGCCACAAACCGATCAAAGGTGAAAGTGACGGTGAACCAGACAGAGCAGTCAGTGGCTGCATAAAGCAGGACGGCGTGGATATTACACACGGGGACGGAGTCACTCAGGAAATAAAACTGTTCCCGATAAACAATGGGAATGTGTCTCAGGATCAGGTCGAGGATAATGACCAGGAGATCCGCCGCTGCCATGGCCCCCAGGTAACGTCTGACACATGGAGACAATCCACAATCTTTATAAAGCAGGACGTAGATGATCACTACGTTAACTGTGAGGAAGGAAAACAAACCCATTATCCATCAGCCTGGAGGTAAAGGGACCCGTGTGATCGGGGACCCAGTGAGAGTTTCAATTGTGTCCCTGTATTCAGGGATTTATTAAAATAATTGGAGCTGGAATAACAAATGGGAAGATCGGAATTACTGACAAAAATGTGACATAAACCACAAGAAACCCTCCCTCCCCAACCACACAGAGACACATCCAGAAGGACAGATGGTTTCTAGAACATTCCCACACACTCGATCACTCGAGTGCAGACACAGGTCACTCCTTCCCAGTTCCTAATACGGAGGGTGGGAACGTTTCTGTCCTGAAGGATTCTCTGCCAGTTTCCTGAAGACAAAACGGAGTTTGGGAATTTCTTTATTTTGGTCTAAATTGTGGTCGATCCTGTGTCGTGAAGAAATGTAAACGCAGGGAAAACGCATTCACCCCTTTAACTGCCTGAGGGGCCTTCGGAACAGTGTCTCCTTCTCCCTGGAACGGGATCTCTTCCCTCGGGATCTTATCGTTTGTTCAATTCACTGATGTCCGACCGTTCACAAACAAACAACGTCAGGGACAGAACGTTCTGGGGAATGTCAGTTATAGAATGTCAGGGACAGAATGTTCCGGGGAATGTCAGTTCTAGAATGTCGGACAGAACGTTCCGGGGAATGTCAGTTAGAGAACGTCAGGGACAGAACGTTCCGTGGAATGTCAGTTATAGAATGTCGGACAGAACGTTCCGGGGAATGTCAGTTCTAGAATGTCGGACAGAACGTTCCGGGGAATGTCAGTTATAGAACGTCAGGGACAGAACGTTCCGTGGAATGTCAGTTATAGAATGTCGGACAGAACGTTCCGGGGAGTGTCAGTTATAGAATGTCAGGGACAGAATGTTCCGGGGAATGTCAGTTCTAGAATGTCGGACAGAACGTTCCGGGGAATGTCAGCTATAGAACGTCAGGGACAGAACGTTCCGTGGAATGTCAGTTATAGAATGTCGGACAGAACGTTCCGGGGAGTGTCAGTTATCGAATGTCGGACAGAACGTTCCGGGGAACTCCGTGACCTGTCCATCACCTTTCCCCTCTATCCATTCTCCCACCATGATGTACTGTGCACAGGCTACATATCCATCCAGCACGGGGAGCTGCACTAACCACATCATTGTATTATCTATAAACCTCAGCCAGACAGTCTGACCAGTACAGAGACCTGTGCAGTGATCACCCGTGAATTAAGCTGTAACCCAGGAGCAGTTACCCTCCCAGCATGTAGGGCTGTGTACCCCACCCCAGTGCATTGATTAGATTACTTACAGTGTGGAAACAGGCCCTTCGGCCCAATAAGTCCACACCAACCCGCCGAAGTGCAACCCACCCATACCCCTACATTTACCCCTTACCTAACACTACGGGCAATTTAGCCTGGCCAATTCACCTGACCCGCACATCTTTGGACTGTGGGAGGAAACCGGAGCACCCGGAGGAAACCCACGGGGAGAATGTGCAAACTCCACACAGTCAATCGCCTGAGGCATGAATTGAACACGGGTCTATGGCGCTGTGAGGCAGCAGTGCTAACCACTGTGCCACCGTGCGGCCCCAGGAATAGAAGGATCATCCACACGAGGCTGTGCTAATTTCTTGGTGCTATCGTGTTGAACTCACCTCATTAACTACCCATGGTGTCCCTCTCATTCAATACCAGCCCGATTCTCCCACCCATCATGCGTGCCCCTGGGTATTCTGTGACTCCTGGCACTGGTGCCACGGCGGTCCTGGTGGATGGGCTAGTACAGAGGGTGACCATTCTCTTCCCAGAGGGAGCCACACCACCAGACCCACTGAGCATGGTCTGAGCTCCCCACCCAGCTCAGTGCAGTATCTGCGGTCTGCAGAAATGTCCAGCAATACAGGACAAGCATCAATAACCTTCCCCGCTCTGTCAGGGTAAGGGTCACTGTATTCTCTCTGCTCACCGTATATCTGTTATGGCACCTTCCCCCCCACCCCACACACCCCACCACCCTCTCTCTCTCTCCCCCCTCTCGTCCGCTCTCTCTCTCCCTCTCTCTCACTCCCTCTCTCCACTTTACCCCTCACACTAATAACACTTCATGGATACAACCCTGTGGACTGACTCCATCCGAACCCCTCCCCATGTCCCCCATGTACACCGGCACTAACAGCAGGGCCACCCACTCCCACCCTTCCTTTCTCCCATTCCAGGAGAAACAGCTTGCAGTAGGACCGAAAGGGCCAAGCCGGGTGGTGGAGTGCCCAATATCCATTCCCTCACCCCCTCACCTCGCCATGTGGGGAGGGCCCTGGTACGATCCTGGAAGCCTCGTGTGGAGATTCTGAAACATCCACGTCCCACCGAACGAGTAAGGAGCAATGTTCAGTGAGGGGCAATTCTCACTTTAAACCCACTGGCAGCTCCGTTTCCCCCCGGCACAACTTAGAAGCCGTGGCCCTGATGCCATCTCCCTTCTGTGTCGAGTTGGTACAAACGGAATCCCCACGGTCTCGGGGGGCAGGAGGGTGGGCTCACAGCACATCGTCACCACCACCTACCAGGAAGGGAGCACGGCGGCTCCCTCCCTCACCGCCCCCTGTAAACAGCTCAGATACTGACACTAATCTGTGATAGTTACTGCTCTGCCCACTTGTCCTGACATTTTCAACAATCTGTGCTCATATACACGCAGCGCACTCTGTTCCTGCAGCCCCTTTATAATGGCACAGCCTGTTTTAAACTGTCTTTCTTTATCTTTCATACCAAAGTGCATCACCTCACATTGCTCTGCATTGATCCCCGTCTACCAGCGTGTCACTGTCCTGTTAGAGTTCCACACTGTCCTCCATAGACTTTACAATACTTGCAGGTTTGGTCCCATTTACAAACATTGAGAATGCCATAGTGTCACAGTGCCCATGAAACAACTGAAATCCTGCCCCACACATAGGAGTGTGAGCAAGTGAAATACTGATATATTCCCAAGGACAGAATCGAATAATGACATACTGTCAATGGAACAACAAAAGTCCTGACATATACGAGACAGAGTAGATGAAATATTGACAAACCACAGAGCAAGAAAAATCCGGATAGGTTCCACTTATCGATATTCACCAGGGTATAATGGGATGAAGGTGAAAGTGTGTACTGTACCTTTAAGCAAGAGTGAATGCTGCTCTGAACTGAGAGCTTACAAGTACCTGTGATATGAGAGGATGGCAGACCCAGAAACAGTATATTGCTGTAGAGCTGGGTCGGGTTATAAGCAGTTAAGAGATAGAGGGTCTCTTTCAGTTCACTTTCAGTGTTAAAAACTACATTGTTGTTTTTATTTAAACAGTGGAATTTGGGAGTTCTCTGTCACTCATATTTCAACAGTTTATGAGGCGAATTGAGCATTTATTTATGTTTAGTTTAAATTACCAGAAGAGCTCAATGTTGTGTCCTAACAATTGCTGTGTGTGTATCTGTGTGTCTCTGTGTGGGGCAGGTCTGGCTGTCTCTGTGGTGCTGAAAGTGATGCAATGCCTCCCTCTGCTGGCCTCCACACGCCACTGCACCGGCATTGGTAGAGGGTGAAAACCAACAGGGATTCACTCAGAGAGGGGGAGGGAGAGGGCAGCTGCTCACAGCACCATCCAAACTGATGTCTTATCCTTGTACTGATCTAAATGTCCTTTAAACGTTGTAACTGTACCTGTTTTCACGACATGCTCTGCAAGTTCATTCCACACACAAGCCAGCTTCTGTCTAAAATAATTACCTTTCCTGACTTTTGTAAATCTTTTTTCCTCGCACCTTAAAATATCCCTCAGTTTTGAATCCCTAACTCTAGGGAAAAGACATCAGCCCTTCAGCTTATCTGTACCCCTCATCACTTTATAAACCTCTGCAAACTTACCCCTCCATCTCACACTCTCCAGTGAAAAATGTCCCAGCCTATTCAGCCTCTCCTTATAGCTCAATCCCTCCATTTCCAGCAACATCCAGGTTAAACTCTTCTGAACCCTCTCCAGCTTAATAATATCAAGATCAATAATATCAAAGTGAATAGTCAATGTATTTTATAAGGGTGGTGGACACCAGAACTAGAGGACATAGTTGTAAGAGGGGAAACATTTAAAAGTGACCTAAGGGCAGCTTTTTCACCCAGAGGGTGGTGTGCCTATGGAATGAGTGGGCAGGATGTCCAGACTGGACACAGTATTCCGGTAGAGGTCTCACCAATGTCCTGTACAACCACAACATGACGTCCTAATTCCGATACTCAAAAGGTCTGACCATTGAAGACAATTGTGTAAAACACCTTCTTAACCACATTATCTATATGAGATGCAACTTTTAAAGAATTATACCTGATGGCCGAGGTCTCTGTTCTACAACACTGCCAAAGGCCCTACGTTTAATTGTATAAGTCCTGCTCTTGTTGGATTTACCAAATCCAATACCTCGCATTAATCCAAACTAAACTCCATCTGCCACGCCTCGGCCAGTGAGTGATATTACCACCTCCTCACCTTCCTCGTTTAATTTTAAAATGCCCATCCCTCTCCAGGAGGCCTGCACACTCCGGCCTTGATTTTCACAAAGACCCTGAGCTTGGTTTGCCTTGTGTGGTTAGCGGGAGGAGGGACGGATTGCAGACACAGTCAGTGGGGAGGAGAGGCTGGACAGTAATCAGCGGCCTGGTATCATTTCATGGTTTTAGGCAGAGGGCAGACACACGTGAGAGTTGGGTTATACTGATCGGTGTTTTGGGACCAGAAATTATGGTCTTTCTCCGTGTCTGGTGTTCAGTAATAAATATCTATTTGAGACCCTTCATTGGGCAGAGTATGTCTGCAGGATTTCTTTTCCTAATATTGCAGACTACAGATAATAGCGATTAAAGATGTTCATAGTTAATTTCGATCTTGCACTTGTTTAACAAAACAAAATGTTTTGTGTAGTTCAGTAATGGTAACCTGATTATAATAAATCCACACCGAGCTGAATGCTGCCCCTTAAAATGTGACCCAAAATCTGGGTATAGTAGTGTCGTGGGTAGTGTCCCTGTCTCTGAGCCATGGCTCTGGGTTTGATTCCAATTCCTGACATTGTTTGGTAGTGTTCCTCGCTCTGGACCAGAAGGTTTGGATTCATGTCCTGCCTGTTGCAGAGGTATGTCACAGCATGTCATAACAGGCTGATGGACAAACACACAGGAGAATAATGTTACAGCTTTATGGGTATTGCCGAGTGGTGCTCGTGTCCCTACCTCCGGGCACAAAGGTCTAGGTGTAAATCCCACAGAAGTGTCTCCTAATATATCTGAACAAACTGATTAAACTGGTTTTAGAATTGTGACTTGATGGAGAAAGAACAGGTGCCGGTGTTGAATTTCAGCATTTCGGCCCGGGATTATTGAAAGTACAGCCATTCGTGTTGATTGGAGTCACATTTCGCAGCAGGAAAGGTTTATAAAATCAGAACGGTCATGGATAGGGTTTGTAGTCAAGGTTTTTCCCCAGTTTAGGGGCGTCCAAAACTGGAGGACATTGGTGGAAAGTGAGAGGGGAAAGGTTTTGAAGAGGCCTAAGGGCACCTTTTCACACAGAGGGTGGTGTGCGTATGGAATGAGCTGCCAGAGGAAGTGGTGGAGGCTGGTACAACTACATCATGTAAAAAGCATCTGGATGCTGACAGACCTGCCGAGCTTTTCCAGCAATTTCTGTATTTGTTAAAACAAAACATTCATTTTAACACAGGTATCTATGTTAGCTGTTTGGATACAGAATACAGGTAGTGGAAGGAAAATATTCTGCCTGGAAGTCAGTGGTGAGTGGTGTTCCACAGGGCTCTGTCCTTGGGCCTCTACTCTTTGTAATTTTATTTAATGATTTGAATGAGGGGATTGAAGCAAGTTTACAGATGACACGAAGGTTGGAGGTGTTATTGACAGTGTAGAGGGCTGTTGTAGGCTGCAGCGGGACATTGACAGGATGCAGAGATGGGCTGAGAGGTGGCAGATGGAGTTCAACCTGGATAAATGCGAGGTGATGCATTTTGGAAGGTCGAATTTGAAAGCTGAGTACAGGATTAAGAATAGGATTCTTGGCAGTGTGAAGGAACAGAGAGATCTTGGTGTGCAGGTACATACATCTCTTAAAATGGCCACCCAAGTGGACAAGGTTGTTAAGAAAGCACATGGTGTTTTGGCTTTCATTAACAGTGGGATTGAGTTTAAGAGTCGTGAGATCTTGTTGCAGCTCTATGAAACATTGGTTCGAATGCACTTGGAATACTGCGTCCATTTCTGGTCACCCGATTGTAGGAAAGATGTGGATGCTTTGGAGAGGGTTCAGAGGAGGTTTACCAGGATGCTGCCTGGACTGGAGGGCTTCTCTTCTGAGGAGAGGTTGACAGAGCTCGGACTTCTTTCATTGCAGAAAAGGAGGAGGAGAGGGGACCTAATTGAGGTATTCAAGATTGAGAGGCATAGATAGTGTTGATAGCCAGAGACTATTTCCCAGGGCAGAAATGGCTAACACAAGGGTTCATAGTTTTAAGCTGGATGGAGGAAAGTATAGAGGGGATGTCAGAGGCGGGTTCTTTACACACAGAGTTGTGAGAGCATGGAATGCATTGCCACAGCAGCAGCTGTGGAAGCAGGGTCATTTGGGACATTTAAGAGACTGCTGGATATGCATATGGTCACAGAAATGTGAGGGTGCTTACATGAGGATCAATGGTCGGCACAACATGGTGGGCTGAAGGGCCTGTTCTGTGCTGGACTGTTCTATGTTCCATGTTCTATGTATTCTGAATACATTAAACATTTTATTTTTTAATGATGCAGGGCCATATAAACATATCTTCAAATCGACCGAGACCATTTTCTGCTCAGGGTATGGCTCTGTGTATGACAGCAGCAATGATGCACCGACATGGAACAGGGAATGTGATGGAGACATAGTTTGGACAATGTACAAGGAGACCTCACATGGTCCAGTTTGGGAGAGAATGACATTATTGTGTGATTCAACTCAGAGAGGGAGAAAGTGTCATCTGCCCGGGAAGAAACAGCCTATTGCACTCTCTCTCCTTTATTATTCCTCATCACAGTAACGTGTGCGAGCTAAAACAAAACTCTACTGTCATCATTACCATTCTTATTTTTATAGAATCCTGCAGTGTGGAAACAAGCCCTTCGGCCCAACAAGTCCATACTAACCCTCCAATCAGTAACCTTCCCATGCCCTTACAGTTACCACTGACTAGTGCACCTAAAGTAGAAATCGCTGAACACTATGGACTATTTGATCAATCCACTTGAATTATACAGCTTTGGGCTGTGGGAGGAAACGGGAGCACCCATCAGAAGCTCACGCAGACAAGGGAGAAGATGCAAACTCCACGCAGATAGTCGCCCGAGGCTGGAATTGAACTCATGCCCCTGATGCTGTGATGGAACAGTGCGAACTACTGAGCCACTGTGCTAACCTGGACCCTCCTGCCAGCCTAATGCAAAGGGAATTCAGCCAAATCCGACCCTCCCAGGATAAAATCCCATTGCTAGCAGCTGTGTGAGTACAATATCTTCAGAAGCAGAATAACATTTTGGACAATCTCTCAATTTTTCCTTTTGTCATTAGTTACACTAATATTTTGACGAGGTTGCAGAGATTTTGTTTATTTTAAGGGCGGCATGGTGGCAGTGGTTAGCACTGCTGTCTCACAGCGCCAGAGACCCGGGTTCAATTCCCGCCTCAGGCGACTGACTGACTGTGTGGAGTTTGCACATTCTCCCCGTGTCTGCGTGGGATTCCTCCCACAATCCAAAAATGTGCAGGTTAGGTGAATTGACCATGCTAAATTGCCCGTAGTGTAAGGTGCCAGGGTAAGTGCAGAGGAATGGGTCTGGGTGGGTTGCGCTTTGGTGGGTCGGTGTGGACTTGTTGGGCCAAAGGGCCTGTTTCCACACTGTAAGTAATCTAATCTACTTTGTGTGTGTGTGTCAGTGTATTTAGAACGGGAAATAACGGTTCTTTATTTGCAATATCCAAACAGTTTGCCATTCATCTTTCCACCATAGTTGGAGCAACATTGCTCTGGATCATAAACGTGCTATTTGAGCAGATTAACGATACTAGCCTGACTTGTTCCTAAAACTGACCCTGACCCAGTCTGAGACCGATATCATCGGCCATATCACCGACCTGGTTACATTTAACATTTGTTGTGAGCAGTGGAGGAGTGGGACTAGAAAAGGAAACAGTGACCCAAAAAGCCGGGGAACTATAGACCGGTGAGCCTGATGTCAGTGGTGGGTAAGTTGTTGGAGGGGATTCTGAGGGATAGCATTTACATACATTTGGGAATGTAAGGACTGATCGGGGTAGACAACGTGGCTTTCTGCATGGGAAATCATGTCTCATTAATTTTATTGAGTTTTATGAAGAGGTGACAAAGAAGATTGATGAAGGCAGTTGGGTAGACATTGTCTATATGGACCTCAGCAAGGTGTTCATAACATTCCGATTGGTAGGCAGGTTAGTAAGGTTCGGTCACATGGGGATACAGAAGAAGCTAGTCACAATTGTCTTGAAGGAAGAGGGGTATTTTTCAGACTGGAGGCTTGTGAGCAGCAGTGTGCTGTAAGAATCAGGACTGAGTTCACAACATTTCATCATTTATGTCAAGGATTTAGATGTGAATATTGGGGCCATAGTTAGTAAGTTTACAGACGACATCAGAAAGGTGGTGTAGGAGATTATCTCAGAGTACAACAAGACCACAAATAGATGGGACAAAGGGGCAAGGAGTGACAGATGAAGTTTAATTTAGATAAATACGAGGTTACACATTTTGGGAAGGCAAATCAGGGCAGAAATTATACACTTAATGGTAAGGGCCTGGTGAGTGTTGTGAAACAAATGGACATAGGGCTGCAGGTAGATTGTTCCTTGAAAGTGGAGTTGAATGCAGACAGTGCGGTACAGAACACATTTGGCACATTTGCCTTAATCAGTCAGAGCATTGAGTATAGGAGTTGTGGTGGCATGTTGTATCTGTACAGGATGTTGGTGAGGCCACTTTAAGAATACTGTGTACAATTCAGTTGTCTGCAGAAAAGATTTACACGGATGTCCCAGGACTGGAGGTTTGAGCTTCAGGGAGAGGTTGATTAGTTTGAGGTGTTTCCCCCTGGAGTGTTATTCTAAACAGCCATGTTCTGCTCCCCAGGATCCCAGAACAGGAGAGCATAGGTTGAAGGGGAGAGGACGAATAGTTTAGAAGGGACCTGAAGTTAAATGTTTCACACAGAGTGGTGTGTGTACAGAAAGTGCTGTCAGAGGAAGTAGTGAAGGCGGTTACAATCGCACATTTAAAAACTATCTGAAAGAGGAGGGATATTGGCCAAATGCTGGCAAATGGGACTGGATCAGATTTGATATCTGATCGGAGTGAACAGATTGGACTAACGGGTCTGTTTCCGTTCTGAATGACTCTGATTCTGTCAGAGAGATGACGAAAATTCTGAAAGTACGTTTCAAATCCGAATCCTCTTCACTGGACGTTTACTTGGGACATAGAACATAGAAAAATATAGCGCAGTACATGTCCTTCGGCCCTCGATGTTGTGCCGACCGAAGCCTACCTAACCTACACTAGCCCAATAACCTCCATATGCTTATCCAATGCCCCCTTAAATGACCATAAAGAGGGAGAGTCCACCACTGCTACTGGCAGGGCATTCTATGAACTCACAACCCGCTGAGTAAAGAATCTACCCCTAACATCTGTCCTATACCTACCACCCCTTAATTTAAAGCTGTGTCTCCTAGTAACAGCTGACTCCATTAGCGGAAAAAGGTTCTCACTGTCAACCCTATCTAAACCCCTAATCATCTTGTAGGTGTCTCTATGTTCACATTGATTGATTGAAAGTTGTGTTCGTGAAGTATTTGACAGGGAACTGAGTCATGGATAATGGGACGCAGACAGGAAAGTGGGGCTGAGACCACAACCTGATCAGCCACAATCTTAGTGCCTGGTGGAGAAGATTGAACGTATCTAATGACTCACTCCTGTCCCTCAATCCCGTGTCCCTGTGTTCCATTCAGCCCATTAAACCTGTTAGGCAGGAGCATTTAGAGGCTACTTACTTCTATAACCTGGTGAGCAGAAACAGAGGAGATCATTCGGCCCATCAAGACTGTCCCACACGCTTTGAGGTGATTTGAGAAATGTAATTGTAAAAACCCAGGCTGGGTATGAAAGAGGCCCCTCATCTCTCTTTACAGAGCTTCCCCTCTCTGCGACTTGTGCTCCATTTGTTGGTCATGTTTTAGGCCCAAATTCACGATGAATACAGCCCCCATACTTCACCCAGCGATGGCTCACAAAATCCTCTGGTCTCCCTGACGGCAACATTCAATAACAGAACATCCATGAAAATAACACCCACTAACTTTCCAATAACAGAATGTGAGAACATCAGACACAGGGGCAGGGTCATTTACTCCTCAAACCTGCCTTGCCCTTCACTAAGATAATGACGGATCTGCTCTTGGTCTCAAATCCTCTTTCAAACCCAATTCTTCATCGCCCTCAACTCTCTGACAGGTCAATCTCCATCTACCTTCTCATCAAATACTTTCAGTCATCTAGCTCCCCGAACACTCTTGAGAAGAGAAATCCTGACATTCAATCCCACCTGTTTGAAGAAAACCCTTGCTGCTCCTATACCATGGCTTATTGATATGAACAAAAGAGGTTAACACAAGGGGTCAGGTAATAATGACTGGCCCTGATATCAAGGCTTCTGTTGACTTCTGTTGACATCAAGGAGCTTAACAAATCTGAACTTAATGGGAATCAGAGAAAACTCTCCAATGTTTGGAGTCAAACATGGCACAAAGGAAGGTGTTCATCATCTCAGTCCTGGGTCACCTCTGTGGGAGATCCTCAGGGTAGCTTCCTCTTCACAAACATCTTCAGCTGCTTCATCAATGTCTCCCCACCCCCACCCTCCCCACCATAAGATCTGAGGTGGGGATGGTCACCTAGGATTCCACAATGTTCAGAATAATTTGACGCCCCTGTCAGGTTCTAAGCTGGACTGTGTCCATGTGCAGCAAGACATGGACTCCATTGAGGCTTGTGCTTTTAAAGAGTCTGTAACATTCATATAAAGGACTGTCTGACACTGCACATTGCCACAGTAAAATAAGAGTTCATTCCACACCTCACACTGGTTTCACAGGAATATGAGGAAGTCATTCAGCCCATTGACACTATTGGAGAGGAACAGGGACAGCCCATTCAGTGCCTCCAACATAATTCTCAGGAAGAGAAGGATTCTAGTGTGATGGGCCACACCAGAGCCCCTCAACAATATTTGAAGGTGGTAGCCTAGACTCTAATGTTCTCTTATTTTAAAGAAAATATAAAGTGTCAATTCCAGATGCAATGTGGCGGGTCAAACAACTCCGTGTGAAGCATAATTCTCCCCGTGTCTGCGTGGGTTTCCTCCGGGAGTTCCGGTTTACTCCCACAGTCCAAAGATGTGTGGGTTAGGTGAATTGGCCATGCTAAATTGGCCGTAGTGTTAGGTAAGGGGTAAATGTAGGGGTATGGGTGGGTTGCGCTTCGGCGGGTCGGTGTGGACTTGTTGGGCCGAAGGGCCTGTTTCCACACTGTAAGTGATCTAATCTAATCTAATCCATAACACCATTTATGTAAACACGATAGATGAAATAAAACCAAAGAAAGAAGAATTTAGAATAACAGATTAAAGAACTATTACTAATGAATTGTTCCAGTACTAGAAAAAAAGGAATATTCAGACACTGAATGACACAAATATTTCTCCAATTCAGGATTTAAAAACAGCACCAAGAGAAAATTCATAGAGAGTAGCAGCCAGGAGTCATTCACTAAAGCTTTCAATTCGGTGGAGACCCCAATAATTTCTGATGTTACTGAGAAAGCAAAACCCAGAAATCCTAATCTGTGAGAGCTGACCATACCCATTCCTTCTGCATTAAAATAAACCTAAGGCCTCACTAGTTAATTACTCAAGTAGTCCTAACTAGCCAGCTTGGGAACGGTCATTCAATCTCTCTCGTAAAAGAAACCAGAACAAAATAAACTCTTAAAGCTCCAGCATCATCACACTAGTGAGCACATCGAGCTGTCATACAGGAACCAGGGGAAACCCAATCAGGCCCCTGGTCCTGTCCAATCGGACGAGGAAGAAACCCTTGAGTCACTTACACAGGAACAGTAGGAGGCCATTCCCACCTCAATGCCCTTACACAGGGGCAGAATGAGGTGATTGATGCTGATTCTTGATGAATGGCTTATGCTCGAAACATCGATTCTCCTGCTGTGCTTTTCCAGCAAACCACTGTCTACTCTGATCTTCAGCATCAACAGTCCTCGCTGTCTCCTAACTGATGCTCTAAAATGATGACCAAGTGGAACAGAGGGTACACAGCCTGGTGTTCTCTATGTAGGGTGGAAGCTGGTGGGAATGGCTACCTGTTTCAGATGGAAGGCATTGTGGCTGCTGTTGGGGATTGTGAACAACATGGCGTTCAGTACGGGTTCACATGCCGACTGAACAATAACGTGGGGAGAGTTAATTTAGGCATGTAAACTATTAGGATAGTCACGTTAGACTGATGGATGGACTCTCTAAGTTCAAATAATGCTGATCTTGTTCATGTTGATCTTGTTTAGTGCACGTCACTTGTATGCCTTACTCTGTCCGAGTCTATTTCTACCCTCTGATCTGTCTGGCCATGTTTACTATGATCTGCCTCCACTGCTCATAAATAAAGTGTTTCCCTGTACTGAGGTACACGTGGCAATAAATCAAACCAATCAATCCTGGGTAACGTCTGGAATTTCTCATCCTGTCTATGTCTCTTTTGGAAGTAAGTGATCGCTGTCACTCCTCGTGTTTAACGTCACCGTTTCTTCTCTCACACCTCTAGTGATTAAACACTCAGCTTCTTTACTCTATCCTCGTGATACCATCACGCGTGTCTGTGGTAAGGAGATCATTCCTTACAAAGGAGATCAAATCCGTAGGGAGTGTCACAACCATGCTCTCAGCAAGGCCCTACAACAGCAGGAAGATGGCATTACTTATGTACTGGAATCATCTTACAATGAAGGACAGCATACCATTGACTGCACCCATTACTTACACAGGGTTTGATTCGGAGCAGTCAGCATAGACTTGTGAGTGGGAGATCATGCTTCCCAAATTTGTTAGAGTTCGTTGATGAAGTGACCAAGCAGGTTGATGAGGGCCGAGTGGTAACCATAGTCTCTATGGATATCAGTAAGGCCTTTGATAAAGTTCCACATGGCAGGCTGCTCTGGAGAGTTACATCACGTGGAATGCTGGGGAACTGGCCAATTGGATACACAGTTGGCTTGATAGTAGGAAGCAGATGGTTTAGTGGAAGGGTGCTTGTCAGACTGGAGGCTGGGTCCATGGCTGTTTGTTGTCTATGATTTGGTTGAGAATGTACAAGGTATGATTAGTCAGTTTACAGATGACACTAAAATAAGTGGGAGCATGATCAGTGAGGAAGTTTATCAGAAATTGCAGCAGGACTTAATCAGGCGGGGAAGTGGGCCGAGAAATGGCAAATGGAATTTAATATAGATACGTGAGGTCTTGCATTTTGGAAACTCCACACAAGCTAGGAGTTGCACGGTGAATGGGAGGGCCTTAAGGGGTGTAGTGGGCAGTGAGACTTTGGTGTTCAGGAGCATGGTTCTCTGAGAGTGGAGTCACATGTAGACAGGGCAGTGAAGAAGGCATTTGGCACACTGACCTTCATCAGGCCAGACATTGAGTATGGAAGTTGGGAATTTATGTTGCAGTTATGTTGCAGTTACAGGACTTTGGTAAGGCCGCACTTGGTGTATTCTGTTCAATTTTTATCACTTTGTTATAGGGAGCATTTTATGAAATTAGAAAGAGTGCAGAAGAAATTCCCATGGACGTTGCCAGGACCCAATGGTCTGAGTTATAGGGAGAGGTTGGACAAGCTAGGACCTTTTCTATAGAGTGCAGGAGACTGAGGGGGGACCTTATAGAGCTGTATAAGATCATGAGGGGTATGGATAGGGTTAATGCTCTCCGTCTTTTTCCAAGGTGTAGAGAATCGAGGATGAGAAGGGATCAGTTTAAGGTTAGAGGGGAAGGAATAAAAGGGAACCTGAGGGGCCACTTCTTCACACAGGCTGGTACGTGGATGAGCTGCCAGCAGATGTGGTTGAAGGGGTACATTAACAACATTTCAAAAGCATTTGGATAAATATGTGGATAGGAAAGGACTGGAAGGATATGGGCCAACTGCAGGGAAATGGGGTTAGCGTGGATGGACATTTACAAGGTGGAGTCGAACCCCTCTGTTAATTAAAACCAAACACCCAGAAAGGCTCGCCTCACCTCGTAAACTGTTAAAATATGAGCGACACAAATCTCCGACATTCCACGATTTAAACAAACATTCACAAATTAGTTTCTTAACTTTAGTAGTGAACACTGAACAACAACTATTCACAAATACAAGCCCCCTCTTTTCTTAGCTACTTACTATCTGTTTCCAACTCTGTAAAAATATGCTGTTCCACCAACCCCCATATTAAACATTACAATCTCAAGACCACACATTCTCTATCTTCCCCACTGTGCTCACTCATCCAGCTGCTGATCTCCCTGGGTCACATTTTGTTTTACTGCAAGTAGGTTTGTCATGAACATGTCTCTTTGATAGAGTGTGTTTGAGATGGCCAGCTAGCACTCCTGCTTTACAGCAGTTACTCTGCTGTTGGATGGCAGTAGCTCTCTCTCTAGTGTTCCAAATGCCGAGTTCACTTACTCCACATGATACAATAATTCTCATAATTTGATTGCTTTCCAGCTGTCCAAACAATAGTATTCTAATTCAGTTGGCTTCTGGTATCCTGAGCATTATTTAAACTACTAATACGTCACCCCCACCTGCTTCACTCTATGCTGTGTCCTCTTCAGGTGCTGTTTAGTTCACTCACCTACTCGGTCTAATCTCTCCCTCACCTCACATACATAATCCAAGTGTGAGATCTCCGACTTCGGTCCAGTCAATTTAGATTTAATTAATTTCAAAGGATTTCACTTCATGTAGGAAGATTAACTCAAAGGAAGTAAACGGAGTAGATTTATTTGGGGCATCTTCGATGATAAGCAATTTACTGGGACACGTTTATCCCAATCATTTGGCCAATCCTGACAGGACGCTGTTAACATGGTCTTCGGTGTCTGATGCTAACTTTTCAATACTCCCTGGGATTCAGGATGGGACGCCCTTGATTTGAAGTGCTGTATGCCTATGCTATCCATGACTTCCTTAAACAGCTGAGGGGTAAAAGGAGACCCTTGGTCTGATTGAATCTCTCTGCGGAGCCCACAGCGAGTAAAAAAAGCTACCAACTCCTCTACCTCCCTTTTTGCCTTAACACTCCATAATGGAATTGCCTCTGGAAATCTGGTCGACACATCCATTATGGTCAGCAAATGTTGGTTTCCACTTTTACTTTAGAAAGGGGAGCTCCACAATTAATCAGAACCCACGTGAAAGGTTCTTCGAATGCAGGAATTGGCAACAAAGGTGCTGGTTGTTTATTGCCTGTGACTTAGCGACCATTTGGCATGTATGATATGTAAAACAAAAATTAACCACATCCTTGAGCATTCCAGGCCACTAGAAATGCTTCTGCACCTAAGCTTGAGTCTTCCTTACACCTAGGTGACCACCTGCAGTTAGTTCGTGTGCTACCCATAACACGGTATGCTACCAGTCAAACGATCGAGTGCATTTGGCCCATTTCCCTTCTGCACTAACCTACCGTTTTTCTCCACGTTCAGGTTTCCCTGCACCGTGACATCACACAGGGTGTCAGTTACCTGAACATCAACTCCTTTGTCTTTTTCTTCCGTTTTTCCTTCCTGCTGTAACTTATGACAGTGGGATGTTGTTACTACACAGTCTGGAAAATTCCTGGGTATATTTCTTTTAACTCCTCAGTTCCCTAGTTTTCATTTGACTTCTCCACCATAAGCGGTCTCTCCCACCTTGGATCCTATTAAATCGTTCACAAGAACACACTGTATTCCTGGAACTGACACTCTGTCACTCACTCTCACTGTTACTTCCCCAATCCTGGTTTGGCACTCCAATGGGATGTTTCTGTCCCCAACCTGAATTTCTGTCCCAATTCCACAAATTATCACACTCTTGAGTAACATGTCAGAAAGAGTGAAAATCCTTCCATCTCTTGCTATTAGGGGCTGAGAGAAAGTGAGGACTGTAAACGGTGGAGATTAGAGTTGAATAGTGGGGGCTGCAAAAGCACAGCAAATCAGGCAGTATCTTAGGCAGGAGAGTTGACGTTTCAGGCACAAGTCCTTCATCAGATAAGTGGGGGGTAAGGGAGGGAAAAGGGGGCTGAGAAATAAATAGGAGGGTGGGGGTGGAGCTGGGTGGAAGGTAGCTTGCAAGACGATAAGTAGATGCTGGTGGGGTGTGATGGTGATAGGTCGGAGAGGAGGGTGAAGTAGATAAGTGGTAGGACAGCTGGACCCCTCAAACTATACCGCATCAACATCGACTTAACCAATTTCCAAACCTCTCCTCCCACAACCTTATGCCAGATCCAACCATTCAAATTATTCCGCCCTCTTGAACTGTCTTAATTATCCATCGTGCTTCCCACCTATTCACTCCACCCTCTCCTCCGACATATCACTATCACTCCCACCCACATCTTCCTATCACCCTCCCAGTGATCCTCCCGCTAGTCCAGCTCCTACCCTCCTATTTATCTTTCAGCCCCCTTGTTCCCCCACCACATTCCTGACGATGGGTTTATACCTGATATGTCGATTGTCCTGCTCTTCAGATGCTGCCTGATCTATTGTGCTTTTCTGGCACCTCACTTCTCAACTATTAGCAACTGCGCAGATTCCTTATCTCAGAAAATTATAATTTATCGTCCTCCCCTGGAACCTCCCCCCCCCCCCCCATCTTCTGAGTAAACTTTATCCATAGAGGCGAATTCTTTATAGAGACCAGGCACTGACTCTGTATCTAGGCTGTGCACTCTCCTACAGCTCCTTGGAGACTTGGGGTCTTCTTTAACAGTTTCACTAATGCCACTGGCTTAGCCTCTTCTACCACACCTTTTCCCAAAGTGTCTCCCTTCAACCCCCAGCACGGTGTGTCCCAGCTTACTGCAGTGAAAGCTCCTTTTCCCAGTGCCTTTCTTAAACCATCGGCACTGTAATGGTATGTGTTTCACTCCCTAATAGTGAGAACACAATAGGCCTTTCACCTCCTTTCAACCCCCTTGGGCTTCTTTTTTCACCTATAGTAAACTATTGAGCGCTATGGTTCGCTTTGTAGTGTGTGATCTCCCCTTCTCCCAGTTTCTATCCTTCACAGGATGAAAATCCTCCCAGAAGCTAAATTTCATCTCATGCACCAATGCGTATTTACCTGCCGTTTCTGCCGCGCTTCTCACTTCTTGAAATTTCTATTCATTCCCATGAATTTTTACCATCTCTGGAAGTGCGTCTTTAAACTCCTCCAGCAGAATAATCTCCCTTCGAGCCTCACAGGTCTTATCCATTTTTAAGGTCCGCACCTGTCTACCAAAATGACTGTGTTTAATTCTTTCAAACTCAGCATAAGCCTGACCTGGTTCCGTCTCTATATTTCTGAACCTCTGCCTATATTCTTCTAGTACCAATTCATAACCAATCAAAATAGCCAGTCTGACATCTGAATAATCTCTTGACCCCTCATCTGCCAGTGCTGCAAATACCTCACTCCTGTGCCCACCGGCATGGTCTGAATGAGCGTTACCCACAAGTTCACTGGACACACCATCTGCTGAGCCATTTTGTTTTTCAAATGAAATAAAAATATTTACATTTTTCTCACCGAAATATGACAAGGTATTATCATAGCTGTATACATCCCTTCATCTCGATCCTGTTCATTTAACTTCCCAACTTCCGAAATTCAAATTATCTCTCTCTTTTCCTCTCTTACCCATTCCCTTTGTTCTCTCTCTGTTTCCGTCCCTATTTTCACCTTCTAACTCCAGTTGCCAGATTTGCAATTTAAGTTTCTTTCTAACCCTACTGCAGTTGCCTGTTTCTCTGACACACCAAAGTGCTTGACCATCTCCGTTACAATTTCAGCTTTCCTTTTGTCCCTGGTTAAACCCAATTCCAACCTATTTGCTAATTATAAAAATATTCCTTGCTCTGACTTTGTAAACTTCCTTGGCAAATTTGGGAACCTCTTTAGTTATGTTAAAAAACAATTCTTTCACTTTCACTTTAACCAACCACAAGTTAACAAAATTAAATGAATTTTCCTAACGGTTTTATGTGAAGATCCAGGTCACTAATTGCAATGTATTGGAATCTGCTGGGACCTTTTGTACCACAAATCTGTTCAAGTCAGTCCAAGTCCCCAGCAAGGCCCCAAACTGTTATGACATCAATGTCAAACCCCTCTGTTAATTAAAACAACACATCCAGAAAAGCTCGCCTCGCATCATAATCTGATAAAAGGTGGGTGACAGAGAACTCCTAAATTCCACTAATTAACGAAAAATAATAATTTATATGTATGCAAGTTAGCTCACTGAGCATGAATATTTGTTTTCAGATGTTTCGTCACCATGATTAGGTGACATCATCAGTGAGAGTTTCCGCTGAAGCGCTGGTTGTTTGTCCTGTCTCTCTATTTATGGGTTTTCCTTCCCGAAGGTGGGTGATGTCATTTCCGGATGTTTATTAGAAGAGAAGGTAGATAGGATCCAAATTGATGCATTTATTGATGGACTTCTGGTTAGAATGCCATTCTTCTGAGAACGTCCTTGCGTGTCTTCGTATGTGTGTGTGTTGTTCCAGTCAAAGTGATGCCCTTCTCTGTCTGTATTATGGAATATAGTGATAGTGGGTCATGTATTTTGGTGGCCAGTTGGTGTTCATGTATCCTGGTAACATGACAACAGGACCATTACAATGGCAGAAAAATGATTTTGTATACATTGTTTAATCAATGTGTGTGTGCAGATATTTTTCATATGTGCACAACACATTCTAAATGAACAACGGAGACACAGTTATTGAAAAATGACGCACATGATGTATAAAATTTATAAAACATTATTTGATGCTCATGTAATGTGACATGTTCCCCTTCTCGCAGTGTTCCATCCTTTTCTGGAATTCTCTACTCTAACTTCACATTCTTATTAGGTTGTGTGTTGTACATTCTTTCTTCTGGTGTCCCAACGTATTTCCGTTAATCCCCTTTCTACTGGGACTTCAATATATTGGCCTGCTGGGTGCTTTCCAAAGCTAGTGTCTGTCATATCATTGGAGTAAAAATTCTGGCATCAGACCCACCATCTGAACACATTACTCTGTTATAAATGCACTGTAGAAAGTACCACAGCACACAGGAATTGCCAAAACATTGAGGGATGTGCATCTATTACTTTCAATAACCTAGTTTACTCATTTTTCACATGTCCCCATCTATATCCTCTCTCTTTGTATCTAGTCAAAAAAATTGCCAATTATTCTTTATGTCCCATCTCTCAAAACACCTTATTTCGATTTATATCTATAGCTCTCTTCTTGATGTAATGTGATTATAATTGAGCAATATCACGACAAAGATATGAGGGAGGAGCTGGCTAAAGTTAATTGGAAGGGGAGCCAAGCAGGGAAGACCACGGAGCTACAATGGCAGGAATTTATGTTGGATAATTTGGAGAATATTAGAAATTCTCCCAAAAAGATGAATCATATTCATGGGAGGACAAGGCATCCATGAGTGACAAGGCTTCGAATCAAAAGAGGAAACATACAATGTGGTGAAGAGGATTGGGAATCTAGAGAATTCATTGGCTCTGAAACTACATCAGGCTGGCATCCCTGACACTGCAGAGTTCTTATTCATTGTCAGGGAGAGGAACAGAGGGAAACACAGAAGATGGGATTACTCGAGGGAAAAGATTCAGGTGAATTTAACAATTGAATAAAATCAGTTAAATGTTCTTACGGAATGTGTCAGATTGGAAACATGATGCCAGCAGAATGAGAATATGAAAATGCAAGTATTTCCACATCAGAAACCAGAGTAGGTCACTGAGTACAGGGCTGATGGGTGAATGAGTCTCAATGTGAACTAGGGGACAGAGAGCAGAATTGCATTTCAGATATTGCGGCTCAAAACTGCATATTCATGTAGTGCTGGAGACCACAGCAGCACGAGAAGCAGAATACAATTCAAGCACCACCTTTTATATTTTACCCAGGGATAATCTCCTCAGTCTGACATTACAATCAACACGATCTATATATCAGTTGTGACTGTGGGTGAACATGTCAGGGTCAGAACCACGTGAACCTAAACCTGCTTTTCGCATCAGAGAGGCAGGAGCTGGGCCGAAGTGAAGTCGGAACGCCAAGCCAGTCGGGAAGGTAAGTGATTGCTATTTAAGTGGAAGTGATTACGCCACAGTTGAAGAGGGTGAAGACATGACTGCCAAGCTGGTTCAGTGTGCTACGTTCTTGATGTGGGCGGTCAACGACTCTGGTGTGTCTGGCTTGTATTAGTGTGGAAAGTGTGTGCACGTTCAGCTACTGACAGAGCATATTGCAGCGCTGATGAAAGAACTCGAGGACCTTAGGCTCATCCGAGAGAACGAGATCTTTCTGGACAAGACCTTCGGCGAGTTTATTACGCTAATCGTACCAGAAGAGAGCAGAGGAGAGCAGACAATGAGTAAGGCAGAGAGGAGACGGGTGCAAGAGACCCCGGGGGAAGTACCTGTCAGGAACAAGTTGAAACTTTTGGAAACAGTAGAGACAGATGACACTGCCAGTCCACGAGGCGGCCAGGTCTGTCAATCAAAAGTTGGCGTGGAGGCAGAGCAGAAGAGTCACACAGAGCCTTGGTAACAGGGGACTCCATAGTGAGAGGAACTGACCGGGGTTTTTGTGGCAGCAGACGGGACTTAATGAGTGTTGCCTTCCTCGTGCCAGGGTTAAAGACATCACAAACAGAGTGCAGGAAATCCTCCAGGGCGAAGGTGAAGAGCCAGAGTTGGTGGTATATGTCGGCACAAATGATGTCGGGAAGAAGAGGAGGAACATACTACAGCGGGACTTAGGAGAACAAGGAAGAAGGCTGAAAAGCAGGACGTCCAAGGTGGTTATCTCCGGTTTGCTTCCAGTTCCTAGGGCTGGTGTGGCCAGAAACAGGGAGATAATGGACTTGAACGTGTGACTGGGGAACTGCTGCAGGAAGCAAGGATTTAAATTCTTGGATCACTGGGGTATATTTTGTGGGAAGCATAAATTCTACAAGAGAGACGATTTGCACCATCATAGGTTATGGGCCAGCATTCTGGCAGGCAGGTCTGCTACTGCAACTCAGCTATGTTTAAATTGAGTTGCGAGGGGGAAGGGGGTGTGGGGAGGGGACAAACTGGATGTTTAAGAAGGAAATTGGAGGGAAAGTTAGAACAAGGGAAGTCAAGAAAGACAACTGTATCAATGAGGCAGGAAACTCAGAAAGAGATCATGCTGTAAAGTTGAGTGAAATAGGAGTTGATGGGAAGGGTCAGGGCAGTAACAAATTAAAAATACCATATATGAATGTATGAAGCATTAGAAATAAGATGGATGAGCTTGAGGCTCTTTTGGAAATTTACAGATACGGTATTGTGGGGATAACTGAGACGTGGCTTCAAGTGGACAGGGCCTGGGAAATTAATACTCAAGGCTACACGTGCTATTGTAAGGACAGAATGACGGGCAGAGGGGGTGGGGTGGCCATGTTGGTAAGGGATGATATGCAGTCCCTTGCACGGCGGGACGTAGAATGAGGGGATGTAGAGTCAGTGTGGATAGAGCTCAGAAATACTAAGGGTAAAAATACCCTCTTGCGAGTTATCTACACGCCCCCAAACAGGAGTCTGGATGTCGGAAGTAAGTTAAATCAGGAGCTGAAATTGGCCTGTCGCAAATATGTTGCTAGAGTTGTTATGGGGGACATCAACATCAGGTAGACTGGGAGAATCAGGATGGTATTGCACCGCAAGAAAGAGACTTTATGGAGTGCCTCAGAGATGGATTCTTAGAACAGCTGGTGCTGGAGCCGACCTGGGAGAAGTTAATTCTGGATCTGGTATTGTGCAACGAACCAGAATTGGTCAGGGACCTCGAAGTGAAGAAGCCATTGGGAAGTAGTGACCATAATACAATCTGCAATTTGAGAGGGAGAGGGTACAGTCGGAAGTGATAATTTTTTCAGTTTAATAAAGGGAACTATTGAGCTATGAGGGAGGAGCAGGCCAAAGTTCAATGGTGCAATACCTTAGCAGGGATGACAGTGGAGGAACAATGGCGGATATTTCTGTGCATAATGCAGAAGTTGCAGGATCAGTTCATTCCAAAAAGGAAGAAAGATCCTAGGAGGAGGCGGGGTGGCCGTGGCTGACGAGGGAAGTTAAGAATCATATAAAGTTAAAAGAGAAAAAGTATAACATAGCAAAGATAAGTGGGAAAACGGGGGACTGGAAAGAACAACAGAGGATTAGCAAGAAGGAAATACGCAGAGAGAAAAATTGGTACGAATTTAAGATGGATAATCATATAAAGGAGGATAGTAAAAGTTTTTTTTAGGTATGTGAAAGGCAAAAAAATGGTTAAGACTAAAATTGTGCCCTTGAAGACAGAAACAGGGGAAATATTACGGGGAACAAAGAAATGGCAGAATAATTGAATTGGTTATTCAGATCTGTGTTCACTGGGGAAGACACAAGCAATCTCCCTGAGGGAACAGTAGCCGAAGAACCTGAACTGAAGGGAATTTATATTTGCCAGGAATTGGTGTTGGAGAGACTGTTAGGTCTGAAGGTTGATAAGTCCCCGGGCCTGATGGTCTACATCCCAGGGTACTGAAGGAGATGGCTCGAGAAATCGTGGATGCGTTGGTGATTATTTTCCAGAGATCGATAGATTCAGGATCAGTTCCTGCGGATTGGAGGATGGCTAATGTTGTGCCACTTTTTAAGAAAGGTGGGAGAGAGAAAGCAGGAAATTATAGACCAGCTAGTCTGACCTCAGTCGTGGGAAAGATGCTGGAGTCTACTATAAAGGATGAAATTACGACACATCTGGATAATAGTAACAGGATAGGTCAGAGTCAGCATGGATTTATGAAGGGGAAATCGTGCTTGACTAATCTTCTGGAATTTTTTGAGGATGTAACTCTGAAGATGGACGAGGGAGATCCAGTAGATGTAGTGTACCTGGACTATAAGAAAGCTTTTGATAAAGTCCCACATAGGAGGTTAGTGAGCACACTTAGGGCGCATAGTATTGGGGGCAAAGTATTAACTTGGATTGAAAGTTGGTTGGCTGATAGGAAACAAAGAGTAGTGATAAACGGCTCCATTTCAGAATTTCAGGCAGTGACCAGTGGGGTCCCACAGGGATCAGAACTGGGACCGCAGCTTTTTACAATATATGTTAATGATATAGAAGATGGTATTAGCAATAACATTAGCAAATTTGCAGATGATACTCAGCTGGGTGGCAGGGTGAAATGTGATGAGGATATTAGGAGATTACAGGGTGACCTGGACAAGTTAGGTGAGTGGTCAGATGCATGGCAGATGCAGTTTAATGTGAATAAATGTATGGTTATCCACTTTGGTGGCAAGAACAGGAAGGCAGATTACTATCTAACTGGAATCAATTTAGGCAGTACAGAAAGATCTGGGTGTTCTTGTACACCAGTCAATGAAGGTATGCATGCAGGTTCAGCAGGTAGTGAAGAAGGCGAATAGCATGCTTGCCTTCATGTCAAGAGGGATTGAGTATAGAAGCAAAGAGGTTTTTCTGCAGCTGTACAGGGTCTTGGTGAGACCACACCTGGAGTACTGTGTGCAATTCTGGTCTCCAAATTTGGGAAAAGACATTCTGGCTATTGAGGGAGTGCAGCGTAGGTTGACGAGGTCAATTCCTGAGATGACGGGTTACCTTACACTGAAAGACTGGAGCGACTGGACTTGTATACCCTTGAGTTTAGAAGACTGAGAGGGGATATGATGGAGACATATAAGATTATTAAAGAATTGGACACTCTCGAGGCAGGAAACATGTTTCTGCTGATGGGTGAGTGCTGAACCAGAGGACACAGCTTAAAAATATGGGTAGACCATTTATGACAGAGATGAGGAGAAACTTCTTCACCCAGAGAGTAGTGGCTGTGTGGAATGCTCTGCCTCAGAGGGCAGTGGAGGTCCAGTCTTTGGATTCATTTAAGAAAGAGTTGGATAGAGCTCTCAAGGATTATGGAATCAAGGGTTATTGAGATAAGGCAGGAACAGGATATTGATTAAGAATGATCAGCCATGATCATATTGAATGGTGGTGCAGGCTCAAAGGGCGGAATAGCTTACACCCGCACCTATTGTCTATTGTCTATTTATGCTAACCCATTAATGTTACCGCACTTGAGCAACCGATCTGATCAAAGCTCCGCAGTCCTGCCACATTCAGTCATAAATGGTGATGGATGATTAAACAAATGACTGTAGGAAAGGGATCCACAAACATCCCCATCCTAGAAAATGGAACAGACCTTCATATCAGTGTAAAAGACAAGGATGTAGTATCTGTGCCATCCTCAGCCAGAAGTGTTGAGTCGATGACCCACCTCACTCTCGCCATGATGCCCACAGAACCACCGTTGCCAGTGTTTAATCAATCTGATTCGCTGCCAATGACATGAAGAAACAGCCGAACACACAGTAGATACGACAAAGGCAATGGGACCTGACCCCATTCCTGCGATCAAACTGAAGACTTGTGCTGCACAACAAGCTGTGTCCCTGGGGAAGCTGTTTCATTCCAGCTCCAACTCTCACATCTCCCTGGCAATGTGGAAAATTACACAGCTATGTCCGGTCCCCTAAGAGGGGAATAATTACAATCTGACCGATTACCATTCCCTCGGGACAGTCACGATAGTCAAGTTGGTGGGAGTTCTTTTTGACAGAGCTGTCAAGCAGCACAGAAATAACGAGCTCAGTGTTGTCTCTGATATGTCCCCATGTAGAGATGGGGCTGTTATGGAAATGTCATTGGATTACTAATCCAGACCAGGCTAATGGTCTGGCAGCGGGTGGATGTTTAAAATAATTAATAAAATATTAAGATGCAAAATCTGGTGTCAGTAATATGACCTTGAAACCAATATCGATTGCAAACACGAATTTGCTTCCCCAAGGACTTTCAGGAAGTAAATCTCCAGTGCTTTCCTGGTCTGTTCTAAACATGACTCCACACACAGATATATGATAAACGTTTCAATGCTCTCTGAGTCGGCCAAGCAAAATAATCTATTGTTTCAAACTGCTCCAAGCTCTTAAAGGATAAAACGAGACAGAACACCCGGCACCATCCTCGGTATCGGAAAAGGGAACGGTAAACACAATCCTGTTGATATTGCAGAGACGTTCTTCCTAACATCTGAGAGGTTGTGACAACTTTCCCACACACTACACAGAAACACCGGTAAAGGAGGAGGTTGCAAAACACATTGAGCCTCACACATTCTAGTTCATGTTCAAACATCTCCTCAATGCTCTTATCCCACACTATGAATATATCCATTAATGTGAGTAACCTTGGAGAGCTATAAAATAGGAAATGCAATACTTCCTTTGGTCCATCGAGTTTGCTACCCAATTCAGCTTAATGATGGGTGGCCCTTTATTTCCACACCGTACTCCTGCTCTCCCACCATCCCTTTACTGTCTCTAAATCCTTATTTATATACAGTGTCTTGGCTACCAGGTGTGAGCGAATTCCCCAGGGTCAACAGTGCCTGAGTCCAGACATTTATTCTCATCTCAATGCAGAGTGTCCTGTCTGTATCTAATACTTTGGCCCCTTGTTTTAGACATACCAGTCAGGGGAATTATCATTCCTGCTTCCAATCTGTCTCACCCTGTCCGAGTGTTATATATGTTACTGAAATCTCCACTCATTTTCCTAAAGCCCATGGAATACAGGCCTAGTTGCCCCAAACTCTGCTCCCACAACAAGCCTGTCATCCCAGAGATCAGTCTGGCCATCCTTCACTGCATTCCCTCAATGTCAGGTTTGTCCTTTATTGGGTAAGGAGACCAAAACTGCACACAATACTGCACAATGTTCAAGATGGGGTCCCAACAAGGCCCTGTACAGCTGCAGTAAGAGACCCTTTTTGCTGGACTCAAATCCACCTGAAATTAAGGTCAATGCACCAGTTACCTTCCTAACTACTTTCTGTTACTGCAATATTGTTTTCAGTGACTGGTGTACAGGGAGATCCAGATCATTTTCAATATTACAACTCCCCCCTTGGAGGGTCTGTGTACACTGGTCAACTGACCTCTGGGTTGAGACCTCACTGTGCAGCAGGGACCTTGGAGGGCTGCTCAGAAGGAAACAACAAAAAGGAGTATACATCGCTTTGTAGATCAACATGGTTCAAGCATAGGCTGCCAATCGCTTGTTCCCACCAAAGGGCACACCGTCACCTCTACCCACCTTACTCTCCATCTGCAACGTATTTGCCCATTCACTCCACTTGTCTCAGTCACCTTGGAGCTTTTCTTACAACCTCCTCGCCCTCTCACAATCCCACATGCTTTAGTGCTGTTAGCAGGCTGGGATTTGATACCCGCAACCAAATGCTTAACGTGTTTTGTGAACAGCGGGGCCCGAGCACCGATCCCTGCGATACCTCAGTAACCTTCCTGTGTTCATTTTATTTTTCTGATTTATTTATTTCGTGAATCTGGGTGTCACTGGCTGGGCCGGCATTTATTGCCCGTCCCTAGTCGCCCTTGAGCAGGTGGTGATGATCTGCCTTGTTGGGTTGCTGCAGTCCACCTGTCCCACAATGCCATTTGGGTGGGAATCCCAGGATTCTGACCCAGTTGCAGTGAAGGGAAGGTGATATATTTCCAAATCAGGATGGTGAGTGGCTTAGAGGGGAACTTGAAGATGGTGGTGTTCCCATACATCTGCTGCCCTTGTCCTTTTGGATAGACGTGGTCGTGAGTTGGGAAGAGGGTGTCTGAGGATCTTTGGTGGACCATTTCAGCGCAGATTGTAAAACACTGCTGCTGCTGAGCGTTGATGGTGGAGTATTGTGGATGAAATGACACTCAAACTGGCTGTTATGCCCAGAATGGTATCAAGCTTCTTGAGTGTTGTTGGGTCTGCAATCATCCAGGAAAATAGGGAGTACTCTATCACACTTCTGACTTATGCATTGTAGATAATGGACAGGCTTTTGGAAGTCAGGATGTGAGTTACTCGCCGCAGTATTCCTAGCTTCTCACCTGCTCTTGTAGTTACTGTGTTTATGTGGGCGAGTCTAGTGAGTTTCTGAGCAATGATTATCCCCCAGGATTTTGATACTGGGGGATTCAGTGATGGTAGCACCATTGAATGCCAAGGGGCAGGTTAGATTGTATTTTAGTGGTGATGGTCACCGTCTGGCATTTGTGTGGCCTGAATATTACTTGCCACTTGTCAGCCTGGATACTGTCCAAACCTTGTCTCATTTGGACATGGATTACTTCAGTTCCGAGGAGCCACAAATGTTGCTGAACATTGTGATATCATTGGCGAACATCCCCACTTCTGACATTATAATAGAGGCAAGCCGTTGATGAAGCAGACCTGAAGATGCTTCGGCCTAAGCCGCTGCTCTAGTGATTCCTACAGACTTGTCCTCGAGCTGAGTTGACTGACCTTCATCAGCCATGACCATCTTCCTATGTGTCAGGTACGATTCTGACGAGCGGGGAGTTTAACCTGGATACCCATTGATTCCAGTTTTGCTAAGGTCACTTGATGCCACACTTGGTCGAAGGCAGCTTTGATTTAAAGCCCTGTCACTCTCACCCCACCTCTGGAATTCAGCGCTTTTTTCCATGTTTGTGGGAATGAGGTCAGAAGCTGAGCGGCTCTGGTAGAGTCCAAACTGGCGTCATTGACCAGGGTATTGCTGAGCAGGTGCTGCTTAAAAGCACTAACACCTTCCATGATAGACAGTAGACTGATGGGTTGGCAATTGACCGGATTGGATTTTTTCTGCTCTTTATGTATAGCAGATACTTAGGTACTTTTCCATACAATCGGGTAAATGTCGTTGTTGTAACTGTATGGGAACTGCTTGGCTAGGGAAGTGGCAAGTTCTAGAGCACATGTTTTCAGTGCTATTGCCAGAATGTAGTCAGGGTATGTACCCTTTGAAGTATCCAGTGTCTACAACCGTTTCTGGATATTGCATGGATTAAATGGAATTGCTGATGACTGGTAACTGAATTACAGAGGACCACTGAAGGAGGCCAAGATGGATCATGCGCTCAGCATTTCTTACTGAAGATTGTTGAGTATGCATCAACCTTATCTTTTGCAATGAAGAGCTAGGATATTGCATCATTAATGATGGAGATATTTGTGGAATCTCCTTCTCCAATGACTTGTTTAATTGTCCCTAACATTTCTCCACGAGATGTGGAAGAACTGCAGAACTGAGATCTGATCCGTTGCTTTTGGGATCACATAGCTCTGTCTCTTACATACTGATTATGCTGTTTGGCCACATGTTATCCTGTTTGGTGGTTTCGTCAGGCTGTCACCTCATTTTCAGGAATGGCTGGTGCTGCTCCTGCACACTCCATTGAATCAGAGTCTATTCTCTGGCTTGATAGTAATTGTTGCAAGGGGGATATGCCAGGCCATGAGATTGTGCGGGAGTCCAATTCTGCTGCTATTGATGACTCACAACACCATATGAAAACCCAGGATTGAACTGCTAGATCTGTTCGAAGTCTGTCCCATTTAGTACAGTGATAGTGCCACCCAATATGATGGAAGCTATTCTCAATGTGAAGGTGTGACTTTGTCTCCATAGTGACTATGTGATGGTCACTCTTACAGATACTGTCATGGAGAGATACTTCTGCAACTGGCAGATTAGGACGAATGAAATCAAATATGTCTTGTTAGTTCCTTCACCAACTGCGGCAGACCCAGTCTAGCAGTTATGTTCTGTAGAACCCGACCAGTTCGATCTGTAATGCTGCAGCTGAGCCACACTTGTTGGTGGACATTGAAATCCCCCACCCAGAGTACAACTTTGTGTCCTTGCCACGCTCAGGGCTTCCTCCAAGTGTTGGTCAGCATGGAGGAGTACTGATTCATCAGTTAAGAGAGACTGGTACATGGCAATCAGCAGGAGGTTTTCTTTCCCATGTGTAAATTAACGCCTCGAGACCTATGGGATACGGAGTCACTGTTGAGGACTCCCAGAGCAATTCCCTTCCAATTGTATCCCACTCTGCCATCACTTCTGTTGTATCTGTTACTAATTCTAATAACCACTAATAATTACTAATTCAAAGTTTGTGAGAAGATTTATAGCTCGGGTGCCTGTTGTTGTGGTTCTGTTCGCCGAGCTGGGAATTTGTGTTGCAGATGTTTCATCCCCTTTCTAGGTGACATCGTCAGTGCTTGGGAGCCTCCTGTGAAGCGCTTCTGTGATGTTGCCTCCGGCATTTGTAATGGCTTGTCTCTGCCGCTTCCGGTTGTCAGTTCCAGCTGTCCGCTGCAGTGGCTGGTATATTGGGTCCTGGTCGATGTGCTCATTGATTGTGTCTGGGGATGAGTGCCATGCCTCTAGGAATTCCCTGGCTGTTCTCTGTCTGTACTGCTGGTGAGACAGGAGATATCCGGGAAGGTGATGGGGTGTCTGGGATATAGTCATACTCACAGAATCATATCTTACAGACAATGTCAGGCTGTTGCTTGATGAGCCTATTTATTTCTATTTACTGTTTCCTGCCAGCTGTCCCATTCTGGAAACATGGTCATATATTCGCCCCAATCCGCTCAGATTTTATTTTGCAAACTAGCTTTACCAAAACTTTCCTGAAAATCCAAGTTCTTGTCTCCCAGACCGTTTCTCAAACATAATCCCCATTTCATAATTCCGTGTTAGCGTTGTCTGTGAGCATTACTTTCAGTCCCAATAATTTCTCCTAAATCTTTTATTTACTATGTTCTATGCTCCATGTACTCGAACCTTTTTGCCACACCCGACTTGGTTTTCCTCGTGTTGTTTGAAAGTTCTGTGAAGACAGAACTGAAGTAGCTGTTTCATTGTTCTGCCATTTCCGTTACCCATTCTCCATTCTCTGGTTTCAGATTGTAAGGAAGCTGCACTTGTTTTCTCATACTTCTCACATTGACATGATTTGACGAGCTATTATAGTTCACTCTTATAAACTTTGTGAATATACTCTTCAGAAACCCATCAATTCCTTCCTTTTGCTCCTCAATAATTTACCTTCCACACCATATACTCAAAGGAGCATAGACCAACAGAAATACGGCACAACCTATATTAGTCCCACTTTGAAACAACAGGCCCATAGCAGGAAATGTTATGACACTTCCAAGTGCTCGTCCAAGTACTTTTTGATGGTTATGAGGCTACCTGTGATACCTCCCCTCTCAGGAAGTGAATTCCAGACCCTAACAGCTTCTGGGCGAAGAACAAACCTCAAATTTTCTCTAATTCTCAAACCCTTCACTTTAAAAGTGTTCTCGCTTGTTCTCAACTCTCTGACTAAAAGGAACAGCTGCTGTTTATCCACCCACGTCCATGCTTCTCATAATCGTTGCCTTCTGAATCACATCCCCCTCAGCCTTCTCTGCTCCAATATAAACAACCCGAGCTTATCCAGTTTCTCTCCATAGCGATATGCTCCATCCCAGGGAACATCCTGGTGAATCTCTTCTGCATACCACCCAGTACAACCATACCCTTCCTTTTAAGTGGCTTCCAGAGCTACATACAGTACTCCATCTTGACCTAAACAATGCTCTGTATAGTTCTTATAATCTACACCCCGATTGATTAACGCTACACCCAAGGTCCAGTTCTTAGCTAGTCCATTACCCTGCTCAGTCCCATTCAGTGATGTGTGGAGAAGAACGAGCTGAGCTTCCCAATGTGCTGCCATTCATTGATTACTCCCCTGTCTGGTTCTTTCTTCCACTGTGCATCACCTCATATTTATCAGGGTTACGTTCCATCTGCCATTGATCTGACCATCTGACCATTCCATCTGTACCTTTCTGTAACATAAGACCTTTCTCCTCATTGCCAATCAACCAGGCAAACACAAACTTGCTTATCACAAACCCCACCCCTTTCACCCAACCCCTTCATTCACATCTGCACCATTTATGAAAACCACAAATAATAAGGGACACAGCACTTATCCCTGTGGTACACAAGGGGACACTGGTCTCCAGTCACACAATCAACATTATCCCACCACCCTCTGACCCCTGACACTAAGAAGCTTTTCGTTGTAACTTGTCACGTTATCCTTGATTCCGTGAGATTTTACTTTATTTTAAAGTTTCCCATACTAAATAAGCGACCTCCTCAAACTAATTCAATCAAATTCATTAGATTTGACTTCCTTCTGATAAAATCATGATGATTATCCCTGATCCGATCTTGCTACTCTGATTGGAGTTCAATTTTACCCTTCTGTGTTTTCTCCAGTAGTTTCCTTAACTGTGAATTAATACTCGTTCAACTTTGGCAGAAAACGTTTTCTCATGTCGCCTTTTTGCATTCCTGCTTTCCATCCTAAGTGTATTTCTACATCCCCGATGCTCCTGAGGGGATTCCCTTGAGTCAGCCAGTTATATCTGACATGTGTCCCCTTTTTTCTTGACCAGAGCCTCGAAACTCAGCCAGTGTTTCCTAACTCTATCAGCATCGAGCTGCACACTAACAGGAACATGCTGGCGCTGAACGCTCCTTTTATCTCGGTTTTAAGATATTCCTCCTTGCCAGACTTCCCTTTACCTGCAAATAGCCTCCCCATATCTACTTTAAATATTCCTGTCTAATCCTATCTTGCTCCATTGTATAACTTGAACTTGTGGACCAGGCCTGTCCTTTTCTATCGCTATTTTCAACTAATACAATTGTGGTAACTTTCCAAGGGCTCCCCCACTAACACCTCAGTCCCGTTCCCGACCTTGTTTCCCAAGGGGAGGTCAGGTTTAGCCCCATTCTCCAGTTGGGCCACTTACATAATGACAGGGAGTTTCAGGAACACACTGAACAAATTCCTTCCATCCAAATGCCTAATGCAGTAGCAATCCCAGTCCAGGTTTGGAAAGGTTAAGATCCCCTACCGTTACAACCCTATTATTCTAATATCTGAGATCTGCTGACATATTTGCTCCTTCATCTCCCATTGCCTATTGCTGTAGTACGACCGTAGCAAAGTGATGACGAATTTCTATTTCTCAGTTCCACCAATATCGCTTAACTGGCGATCCTGCATGAATACTCCCTCTAGGTACTGCTGGGATTTTTTCCCCAATCAAAACCACCGGCTCTCCCCCTGTTTTGCCTCCTGTTCTATCCTTCCTGCAGCACCTGTCCCCTGGAACATTGAGCTGCTGGTCCTGTCGCTCCCTCAGCTGTGTTTCTGTAATACCTACAACATCCCAGTCCCATGTTCCCATCCATGCTCTGGGTTCATCTGCCTTATCTGTCCGGCCCTTTGCATTGAAATAAATGCAGTTTAATTCATGAATTTTCCCTCATTGTCTGCTATGTTCTTGCCTGTCTTGTCTATTTATATTGCTCTCTTGAACATCTGTACCAACCTCAACTTTCTTTCTGGCCTTATGATTGTTTGGGGTCCCACAGCCCTGCCAGATGAGTTTAAATCCTCTCGAGCAGCTCCAGCAACTCTCCCCACCAGGATATGGGTCCCCCTCCTGCTCTCAGTTCAGGTGTCTTCCCCACTCTGCCTGCTTGTGCTGACATATTCAGACATCCAGAGATTTGTCCACCAAGGTCCTGCCCTGCCCTCCCCACCACACTCTCCCCCTCCCTTCCCCTCCTCTCCCCACCCCTCCCCTCCCCTCTCTCGCACTCCCCTCCCCTCCCCTCTCTCGCCCTCCCCTTCCCTCCCCTGTCTCGCCCTCCCCTTCCCTCCCCTTTCTCGCCCTCGCGGCCCTCCCCTCCCCTACCTTCCCCTCTCTCACACTCCCGGCCCGCCCCACCTCACCCCTCTCTCGCCCTCCCCTCCCCTCCCTCGCTGTCCCATCCCTCCCCTCCCCTCCCCTATCTAGCCGTCCCATCCCTCCCCTCTCTCGCCCTCCCC
>NW_026868583.1:0-35769 GCF_020745735.1 Hemiscyllium ocellatum | reverse complement strand
AAAATAACACAAAATCACACACAAAGGCACACTCAAAAACACACAGACAAAAAACACACACACAAAAGCACACACTCAAAAACACACAAAAAACACACACTAAAAAACACAAAAACAAACACACTACACACTACACAAAATAACACAAAATCACACAAAAAGACACACTCAAAAGCACACACACTAAAACACACACACAGAATCACATACCCACACACACAAAAACACACACTCAAAAAAAACACAAAAACACACACACAAACACAAAACACACAAAAACAAACACACACAAAAACACACACACAATCACACAAAAACACACACTCAAAAACACACAAAAAACAAACACAAAAACCATACACAGAAACACACACACAAACACACACACAAAACACAAAAACCCACACACAAAACACTCAAAAACAAACCCACACGAAATCACACAAAAACACACACTCAAAAACACACACACAAAATAACACACACACAAAATCACACACCCAACACACACAAAAAACACACACTTAAAAAAATACAAAAACAAAAACACACTGCACAAAATAACACAAAATCACACAAAAAGACACACTCAAACACACACACAAAAACACACACACAAAACGCACAAAAACACACTCGCACAAAAACACACAAAATCACACAAAAACACACAAAAACACACACTCTAAAACACACAAAAACAAACACAAAAAACACACACTCAAAACACACACACACAGAAAGACAGACAAAATAACACACACACAAAATCACACACCCAACACACACAAAAACACACAAAAACACACACTTAAAAAAATACAAAAACACACTACACAAAAAAACACAAAATCACACAAAAAGACACACTCAAAAAACACACAAAAAAACAAAAACACAAAATCACACACCCAACACACACAAAAACACACAAAAACACACAAAAACACACACAAAATAACACACACCCAAAATCACACACCCAACACACACAAAAACACACACTTAAAAAAACACAAAAACAAACACACCAAAAAACACACAAAACACACTACACAAAATAACACAAAATCACACAAAAAGACACACTCAAAAACACACACACAAAAACACACAAACACACAAACACACACACAAAATCACACAAAAACACAAACACACACACACCAAACACAAACACAAAACACACAAAAACACACGAAAACACACACACAAAATCAGACAAAAACACACACTAAAAAACACACAAAAACAAAGACAAAAACATACACAGAAAACACACACACAAAACACACAAAACACACAAAAACACACAAAACACTCAAAAACAAACACACACGAAATCACACAAAAAGACACAAAAACATACAAATACACAAACAAAACACACAAAAACACACGTAAACACACACACAAAATCACACAAAAACACACTCAAAAACACACATAAACACACTACACAAAATAACACAAAAACACGCACACAAACACAGAAACACACACACTCAAAAGCGCACAAAAACACACACAAAAACACACACAAAAAACACACACTCAAAAACACAAACACACAAAAAACAAACACAAAACACACAAAACACACCAAAACAAACACACACAAAAACACACACACAAAATCACACAAAAACACACTCAAAAACACACAAAAACAAGCACAGAAACACACACACAAAATACACACACTCAAAAACACACTACACAAAACACACAAAAACACACACTCAAATACACACTACACAAAACACACAAAAACACACACTCAAAAACTCACAAGAACAGACAAAATCACACACAGATAAAAATACACAAAAACACACGCACAAAACACACAAAAACACAGTACACAAAATAACACAAAAACAAACACACAATAATACACACACAAAACACACAAAATCACACAAAACACAGAAAAACAAACACACACGAAATCACACAAAAACACACAAAAACACACCGATAAAAACACACAAACACACACAAACACTCAAAAAAACACACACGTAAAAACACTCAAAAACACACACACAAAAACACACAAAAACACACTACACAAAATAACACAAAAACACACACTCAATAACACACACAAAAACACACAAGCACAAAAACGCACACACAAAATCACACACCCAACACACACAAAAACACACAATTAAAAAAACACAAAAACAAACAAACCAAAAAACACACTACACAAAATAACACAAAATCACACACAAAGGCACACTCAAAAACACACAGACAAAAAACACACACACAAAAAAAACATACACAAAAACACACACACAAGCACACACACAAAACACACAAAAACACACAAAACATTCAAAAACAAACACACATGAAATCAAACAAAAAGACACACACACACAAAATGAGTCAAAAACACACTCAAAAACACACAAACACAAAAACACACACTTAAAAACACGCAAAAACACGCACACAAAAACACACACTCTAAAACACACAAAAACAAACACAAAAACACACACACACAAAAAACACACACACAAATACACAAACAAAACACACAAAAACAAACAAAAACACACACTTAAAAACACACAAAAACACACAAACACACACCGATAAAAAACACACAAACACACACAAACACTCAAAAACACACAAAAACACAAAAACACACACGTAAAAACACACAAAAACACACACACAAAAACACACTACACAAAATAACACAAAAACACACACTCATTTTGTGCGTGTGTGTCTTTTTGTGTGATTTCGTGTGTTTGTTTTTGAGTGTTTTGTGTGTTTTGTGTGTGTGTTTGTGTGTGTGTTTTCTGTGTATGTTTTTGTTTGTTTTTGTGTGTTTTTGAGTGTGTGTTTTTGTGTGATTTTGTGTGAGTGTTTTTGTGCGTTTTGTGTGTTTTGTGAGCGTATTTTTGTGTGTTATTGACTGTGTGTGTTTTTGTGTGATTTGGTGTATGTTTGTTTTTGTGTGCTTTTGTGTGTTTTGTTTGTGTATTTGTGTGTGTGTGTTTTTGTATGTGTGTGTTTTTGTGTTTGTTTTTGTGTGTTTTAGAGTGTGTTTTTGTGTGTTTTTGTGTGATTTTGTGTGTTTTTGTGCGAGTGTGTTTTTGTGCGTTGTGTGTGTGTTTTTGTGTTTGTGTGTTTTTGACTCATTTTGTGTGTGTCTTCTTGTGTGATTTCGTGTGTGTTTGTTTTTGTGTGTTTTTGTGTGTTTGTGTGTGTGTTTTGTGTGTATGGTTTTTGTGTTTGTTTTTGTGTGTTTTTGAGTGTGTGTTTTTGTGTGATTTTGTGTGTTTTGTGTGTGTATTATTGTGTGTGTGTTTTAGTGTGTGCTTGTTTATGTGTTATTTTGTGTACTGTGTTTTTGTGTGTTTTTGAGTGTGCCTTTTGTGTGATTTTGTGTTATTTTGTGTAGTGTGTTTTTGTGTGTTTTTACGTGTGTGCTTTTGTTTTTTTTGTGCTTTGTGTGTGGGTTTTTGTGTGTGTTTTTGAGTGTGTGTTTGTGTGTTTTTGTGTGTTTTGTGTTTGTTTGCGTGTTTTTTGTGTGTGTTTTTCTGTGTTTTTGTGTGTTCTTGACTGTGTGTTTGACTGATTATGTGTGAGTGTTTTTGTGCGTTTTTGTGTGTCTTTGTGAGTGTATTTTCGTGTGTTCTTGACTGTGTGTGATTTTGTGTGTGTGTATGTGTGTTTTTGTGTGTGTGTTTTTGTGTGTTTTTGTGTGATTTTGTGTGTGTTTGTGTTTGTGTGATTTTGTGTGTTTTTATGTGTTTTGGTGTGTTTTGTTTGTGTATTTGTGTGTGTGTTTTTGTGTTTGTTTTTGTGTGTTTTAGAGTGTGTGTTTTTGTATGTTTTTGTGTGTTTTTGTGTGTGTTTTTGTGTCTTTTTGTGTTTGTTTTGGTTTTCGTGTGTTTTTGTGTGTTTGTGTTTGTGTTTGTGTGTGTGTGTTTGTGTTTTTGTGTGTTTTTGTGTGTGTTTAGTGTTTGTGTGTGTGTTTGTGTTTTTGTGTGTTTTTGAGTGTGTGTTTTTGTGTGTGTGTTTTTGTGTTTATGTTTTTGTGTGTGTTTTTGAGTGTGTCTTTTTGTGTGATTTTGAGTTATTTCGTGTAGAGTGTTTTTGTGTGTGTTTTTGTGTGTGTCTTTTTGTGTGATTTTACATGTGTGTTTTTGTGTTTGTGTGCTTTTGTGTGTGTGTTTTTGTGTGTTTTAGAGTGTGTTTTTGTGTGTTTTTGTGTGATTTTGTGTGTTTTTGTGCGAGTGTGTTTTTGTGCGTTTTGCGTGTGTGTTTTTGTGTGCTTGTTTTTGCGTGTTTTTGTGTGTGTGTGTTTTTGTGTTTCTGTGTTTTTGACTCATTTTGTGTGTGTCTTCTTGTGTGATTTCGTGTGTTTGTTTTTGAGTGTTTTATGTGTTTTTGTGTGTTTTGTGTGTGTGTTTGTGTGTGTGTTTCTGTGTATGGTTTTTGTGTTTGTGTTTGTGTGTTTTTGAGTGTGTGTTTTTGTGTGATTTTGTGTGTGTTTTCGTGTGTTTTTGTGTGTGTGTTTTTGTGTGTGTTTGTTTTTGTGTTTTTTGTGTTTGTGTTTGTGTGCGTGTGTTTGTGTTTTCTTTGAGTGTTTTTTTGTGCGTGTGTTTTTGTGTTTGTGTGTTTTTGTGTGTGTGTTTTTGTGTGTTTTTGTGTGTTTTTGAGTGTGTCTTTTTATGTGATTTTGTGTTAATTTGTGTAGTGTGTTTTGTGCGTTTTTTGGTGTTTTGTTTTTGTGTTTTTTTAAGTGTGTGTTTTTGTGTGTTTTTGTGTGTGTTAGGTGTGTGATTTTGTGTGTGTGTTTTTTGTTTGTGTCTTTTTGTGTGTGTGTTTTTGAGTGTGTCTTTTTGTGTGATTTTGTGTTATTTTGTGTGTTTTTTGGTGTGTTTGTTTTTGTGTGTTTTTGTGTGTGATTTTGTGTGTGTGTTTTTGTGTGTTTTTGTGAGATTTTGTGTGTTTGTTTTTGTGTGTTTTGTGTTTGTGTTTGTGTGTGTTTTTGAGTGCGTCTTTTTGTGTGATTTTGTGTTATTTCGTGTAGTGTGTTTTGTGTGTTTTTTGGTGTGTTTGTTTTTGTGTTTTTTTAAGTGTGTGTCTTTGTGTGTTTTTGTGTGTTTGTGTGTGTGTTGGGTGTGTGATTTTGTGTGCGTGTTATTTTGTGTGTCTTTTTGTGTGTGTTTTTGTATTTGTGTGTTTTTGAGTGTGTGTTTTTGTGTGATGTTGTGTTTTTTGTGTAGTGTGTTTTTGTGTTTTTTTAAGTGTGTGTTTTTTGTGTGTTTTTGTGTGTGTTGCGTGTGTGATTTTGTGTGTGTGTTATTTTGTGTGTCTTTTTGTGTGTGTGTTTTTGAGTGTGTGTTTTGTGTGCGTGTGTTTGTGTGTTTTTGTGTGTTTTGTGTGCGTGTGTTTTTGTGTGTTTTAGTGTGTGTGATTTTGTGTGTTTTTTAGTGTGAGTTTTTGTTTGTTTTTGTGTGTTTTGTGTGTGGGTTTTTGTGTGTGTATTTTTGAGTGTGTGTTTGTGTGTTTTGTTTGTGTGTGTGTTTGCATGTTTTTGTGTGTTTTTTTGTTTGTGTTTTTCTGTGTTTTTGTGTGTTTTCGACTGTGTGTTTTTGAGTTATTTCGTGTAGTGGATTTTGTGTGTTTTTTGGTGTGTTTGTTTTTGTGTTTTTTTAAGTGTGTGTTTTTGTGCGAGTGTGTTTTTGTGCGTTTTGTGTGTGTGTTTTTGTGTGCGTGTTTTTGCGTGTTTTTGAGTGTGTGTTTTTGTGTTTGTGTGTTTTTGAGTATGTTTTTGACTCATTTTGTGTGTGTGTTTTTGTGTGATTTCGTGTGGGTTTGTTTTTGATTGTTTTGTGTGTTTTTGTGTGTTTTGTGTGTGTGTTTGTGTGTGTGATTTCTGTGTATGGTTTTTGTGTTTGTTTTTGTGTGTTTTTGAGTGTGTGTTTTTGTGTGATTGTGTGTGTGTTTTCGTGTGTTTTTTTGTGTGTGTTTTTGTGTGTGTTTGTTTTTGTGTGTTTTGTGTTTGTGTGTGTGTTTTTGTGGTTTTTTTTGAGTGTGTGTTTTTGTTTGTTTTTGTGTGTTTTGTGTGTGGGTTTTTGTGTGTGTATTTTTGAGTGTGTGTTTGTGTGTGTGTTTGTGTGTTTTGTTTGTGTGTGTGTTTGCGTGTTTTTGTGTGTGTTTTTTTTGTTTGTGTTTTTCTGTGTTTTTGTGTGTTTTCGACTGTGTGTTTGAGTGATTTTGTGTGAGTGTTTTTGTGCGTTTTGTGTCTTTTTGTGAGTGTATTTTTGTGTGTTCTTGACTGTGTGTGATTTTGTGTGTGTGTATATGTGTTTTTGTGTGTGTGTTTTTGTGTGTTTTTGTGTGATTTTGTGTGAGTGTGTTTTTGTGTGTTTTTATGTGTTTTTGTGTGTTTTGTTTGTGTATTTGTGTGTGTGTTTTGTGTTTGTTTTTGTGTGTTTTAGAGTGTGATTTTTTGTGTGTTTTTGTGTATCTTTTTGTGCGAGTGTGTTTTTGTGCGTTGTGTGTGTGTGTTTTTGTGTGCGTGTTTTTGTGCGTTTTTGTGTGTTTTTTTGAGTGTATTTTTGTGTGTTCTTGACTGTGTGTGATTTTGCGTGTGTGTATGTGTGTTTTTGTGTGTGTTTTTGTGTGTTTTTGTGAGATTTTGTGTGTGTTTGTTTTTGTGTGTTTTTGTGTGTTTTTATGTGTTTTTGTGTGTTTTGTTTGTGTATTTGTGTGTGTGTGTTTTTGTGTGTGTGTGTTTTTGTGTTTGTTTTTGTGTGTTTTAGAGTGTGTGTTTTTGTGCGTTTTTGTGTGATTTTGTGTGTTTTTGTGCGAGTGTGTTTTTGTGCGTTTTGTGTGTGTGTTTTAGTGTGCGTGTTTTTGAGTGTGTGTTTTTGTGTTTGTGTGTTTTTGAGTGTGTTTTTGACTCATTTTGTGCGTGTGTGTCTTTTTGTGTGATTTCATGTGTGTTTGTTTTTGAGTGTTTTGTGTGTTTTGTGTGTTTTGTGTGTGTGTTTGTGTGTGTGTTTTTCTGTGTATGTTTTTGTTTGTTTTTGTGTGTTTTTGAGTGTGTGTTTTTGTGTGATTTTGTGTGAGTGTTTTTGTGCGTTTTGTGTGTTTTGTGAGCGTATTTTTGTGTGTTATTGACTGTGTGTGTTTTTGTGTGATTTGGTGTGTGTTTGTTTTTGTGTGCTTTTGTGTGTTTTGTTTGTGTATTTGTGTGTGTGTGTTTTTGTATGTGTGTGTTTTTGTGTTTGTTTTTGTGTGTTTTAGAGTGTGTTTTTGTGTGTTTTTGTGTGATTTTGTGTGTTTTTGTGCGAGTGTGTTTTTGTGCGTTTTGTGTGTGTGTTTTTGTGTGCGTGTTTTTGCCTGTTTTTGAGTGTGTGTTTTTGTGTTTGTGTGTTTTTGACTCATTTTGTGTGTGTCTTCTTGTGTGATTTCGTGTGTGTTTGTTTTGTGTGTTTTTGTGTTTGTGTGTTTTTGAGTGTGTTTTTGACTCATTTTGTGTGTGTGTTTTTGTGTGATTTCATGTGGGTTTGTTTTTGAGTGTTTTGTGTGTTTTTGTGTGTTTTGTGTGTGTGTTTGTGTGTGTGATTTCTGTGTATGGTTTTTGTGTTTGTTTTTGTGTGTTTTTGAGTGTGTGTTTTTGTGTGATTGTGTGTGTTTTCGTGTGTTTTTGTGTGTGTGTTTTTGTGTGTGTTTGTTTTTGTGTGTTTTGTGTTTGTGTGTGTGTTTTTGTGTTTTTTTTGAGTGTGTGTTTTTGTTTGTTTTTGTGTGTTTTGTGAGTGGGTTTTTGTGGGTGTATTTATGAGTGTGTGTTTGTGTGTGTGTTTGTGTGTTTTGTTTGTGTGTGTGTTTGCGTGTTTTTGTGTGTGTTTTTTTGTTTGTGTTTTTCTGTGTTTTTGTGTGTTTTCGACTGTGTGTTTGAGTGATTTTGTGTGAGTGTTTTTGTGCGTTTTGTGTCTTTTTGTGAGTGTATTTTTGTGTGTTCTTGACTGTGTGTGATTTTGTGTGTGTGTATATGTGTTTTTGTGTTTGTGTTTTTGTGTGTTTTTGTGTGATTTTGTGTGAGTGTGTTTTTGTGTGTTTTTATGTGTTTTTGTGTGTTTTGTTTGTGTATTTGTGTGTGTTTTTGTGTTTGTTTTTGTGTGTTTTAGAGTGTGATTTTTTGTGTGTTTTTGTGTATCTTTTTGTGCGAGTGTGTTTTTGTGCGTTGTGTGTGTGTGTTTTTGTGTGCGTGTTTTTGTGCGTTTTTGTGTGTTTTTTTGAGTGTATTTTTGTGTGTTCTTGACTGTGTGTGATTTTGCGTGTGTGTATGTGTGTTTTTGTGTGTGTGTTTTTGTGTGTTTTTGTGAGATTTTGTGTGTGTTTGTTTTTGTGTGTTTTTGTGTGTTTTTATGTGTTTTTGTGTGTTTTGTTTGTGTATTTGTGTGTGTGTGTTTTTGTGTGTGTGTGTTTTTGTGTTTGTTTTTGTGTGTTTTAGAGTGTGTGTTTTTGTGCGTTTTTTTCTGATTTTGTGTGTTTTTGTGCGAGTGTGTTTTTGTGCGTTTTGTGTGTGTGTTTTAGTGTGCGTGTTTTTGAGTGTGTGTTTTTGTGTTTGTGTGTTTTTGAGTGTGTTTTTGACTCATTTTGTGCGTGTGTGTCTTTTTGTGTGATTTCATGTGTGTTTGTTTTTGAGTGTTTTGTGTGTTTTTGTGTGTTTTGTGTGTGTGTTTGTGTGTGTGTTTTCTGTGTATGTTTTTGTTTGTTTTTGTGTGTTTTTGAGTGTGTGTTTTTGTGTGATTTTGTGTGAGTGTTTTTGTGCGTTTTGTGTGTTTTGTGAGCGTATTTTTGTGTGTTATTGACTGTGTGTGTTTTTGTGTGATTTGGTGTGTGTTTGTTTTTGTGTGCTTTTGTGTGTTTTGTTTGTGTATTTGTGTGTGTGTGTTTTTGTATGTGTGTGTTTTTGTGTTTGTTTTTGTGTGTTTTAGAGTGTGTTTTTGTGTGTTTTTGTGTGATTTTGTGTGTTTTTGTGCGAGTGTGTTTTTGTGCGTTTTGTGTGTGTGTTTTTGTGTGCGTGTTTTTGCCTGTTTTTGAGTGTGTGTTTTTGTGTTTGTGTGTTTTTGACTCATTTTGTGTGTGTCTTCTTGTGTGATTTCGTGTGTGTTTGTTTTTGTGTGTTTTTGTGTTTGTGTGTTTTTGAGTGTGTTTTTGACTCATTTTGTGTGTGTGTTTTTGTGTGATTTCATGTGGGTTTGTTTTTGAGTGTTTTGTGTGTTTTTGTGTGTTTTTTGTGTGTGTGTTTGTGTGTGTGATTTCTGTGTATGGTTTTTGTGTTTGTTTTTGTGTGTTTTTGAGTGTGTGTTTTTGTGTGATTGTGTGTGTGTTTTCGTGTGTTTTGTGTGTGTGTTTTTGTGTGTGTTTGTTTTTGTGTGTTTTGTGTTTGTGTGTGTGTTTTTGTGTTTTTTTTGAGTGTGTTTTTGTTTGTTTTTGTGTGTTTTGTGTGTGGGTTTTTGTGTGTGTATTTTTGAGTGTGTGTTTGTGTGTGTGTTTGTGTGTTTTGTTTGTGTGTGTGTTTGCGTGTTTTTGTGTGTGTTTTTTTTGTTTGTGTTTTTCTGTGTTTTTGTGTGTTTTCGACTGTGTGTTTGAGTGATTTTGTGTGAGTGTTTTTGTGCGTTTTGTGTCTTTTTGTGAGTGTATTTTTGTGTGTTCTTGACTGTGTGTGATTTTGTGTGTGTGTATATGTGTTTTTGTGTTTGTGTTTTTGTGTGTTTTTGTGTGATTTTGTGTGAGTGTGTTTTTGTGTGTTTTTTATGTGTTTTTGTGTGTTTTGTTTGTGTATTTGTGTGTGTTTTTTGTGTTTGTTTTTGTGTGTTTTAGAGTGTGATTTTTTGTGTGTTTTTGTGGGTCTTTTTGTGCGAGTGTGTTTTTGTGCGTTGTGTGTGTGTGTTTTTGTGTGTGTGTTTTTGTGCGTTTTTTGTGTGTTTTTTTGAGTGTATTTTTGTGTGTTCTTGACTGTGTGTGATTTTGCGTGTGTGTATGTGTGTTTTTGTGTGTGTGTTTTGGTGTGTTTTTGTGAGATTTTGTGTGTGTTTGTTTTGTGTGTTTTTGTGTGTTTTGTTTGTGTATTTGTGTGTGTGTGTTTTTGTGTGTGTGTGTTTTGTGTTTGTTTTCGTGTGTTTTAGAGTGTGTGTTTTTGTGCGTTTTTTTCTGATTTTGTGTGTTTTTGTGCGAGTGTGTTTTTGTGCGTTTTGTGTGTGTGTTTTAGTGTGCGTGTTTTTGAGTGTGTGTTTTTGTGTTTGTGTGTTTTTGAGTGTGTTTTTGACTCATTTTGTGCGTGTGTGTCTTTTTGTGTGATTTCATGTGTGTTTGTTTTTGAGTGTTTTGTGTGTTTTTGTGTGTTTTGTGTGTGTGTTTGTGTGTGTGTTTTCTGTGTATGTTTTTGTTTGTTTTGTGTGTTTTTGAGTGTGTGTTTTTGTGTGATTTTGTGTGAGTGTTTTTGTGCATTTTGTGTGTTTTGTGAGCGTATTTTTGTGTGTTATTGACTGTGTGTGTTTTTGTGTGATTTGGTGTATGTTTGTTTTTGTGTGCTTTTGTGTGTTTTGTTTGTGTATTTGTGTGTGTGTGTTTTTGTATGTGTGTGTTTTTGTGTTTGTTTTTGTGTGTTTTAGAGTGTGTTTTTGTGTGATTTTGTGTGTTTTTGTGCGAGTGTGTTTTTGTGCGTTTTGTGTGTGTGTTTTTGTGTGCGTGTTTTTGCCTGTTTTTGAGTGTGTGTTTTTGTGTTTGTGTGTTTTTGACTCATTTTGTGTGTGTCTTCTTGTGTGATTTCGTGTGTGTTTGTTTTTGTGTGTTTTTGTGTTTGTGTGTTTTTGAGTGTGTTTTTGACTCATTTTGTGTGTGTGTTTTTGTGTGATTTCGTGTGGGTTTGTTTTTGAGTGTTTTGTGTGTTTTTGTGTGTTTTGTGTGTGTGTTTGTGTGTGTGATTTCTGTGTATGGTTTTTGTGTTTGTTTTTGTGTGTTTTTGAGTGTGTGTTTTTGTGTGATTGTGTGTGTGTTTTCGTGTGTTTTTGTGTGTGTGTTTTTGTGTGTGTTTGTTTTTGTGTGTTTTGTGTTTGTGTGTGTGTTTTTGTGTTTTTTTTTGAGTGTGTGTTTTTGTTTGTTTTTGTGTGTTTTGTGTGTGGGTTTTTGTGGGTGTATTTTTGAGTGTGTGTTTGTGTGTGTGTTTGTGTGTTTTGTTTGTGTGTGTGTTTGCGTGTTTTTGTGTGTGTTTTTTTGTTTGTGTTTTTCTGTGTTTTTGTGTGTTTTCGACTGTGTGTTTGAGTGATTTTGTGTGAGTGTTTTTTGTGCGTTTTGTGTCTTTTTGTGAGTGTATTTTTGTGTGTTCTTGACTGTGTGTGATTTTGTGTGTGTGTATATGTGTTTTTGTGTGTGTGTTTTTGTGTGTTTTTGTGTGATTTTGTGTGAGTGTGATTTTGTGTGTTTTTATGTGTTTTTGTGTGTTTTGTTTGTGTATTTGTGTGTGTGTTTTTGTGTTTGTTTTTGTGTGTTTTAGAGTGTGATTTTTTTGTGTGTTTTTGTGTGTCTTTTTGTGCGAGTGTGTTTTTGTGCGTTGTGTGTGTGTGTTTTTGTGTTTGTGTTTTTGTGCGTTTTTGTGTGTTTTTTTGAGTGTATTTTTGTGTGTTCTTGACTGTGTGTGATTTTGCGTGTGTGTATGTGTGTTTTTGTGTGTGTGTTTTTGTGCGAGTGTGTTTTTGTGCGTTTTGTGTGTGTGTTTTAGTGTGCGTGTTTTTGAGTGTGTGTTTTTGTGTGTGTGTGTTTTTGAGTGTGTTTTTGACTCATTTTGTGCGTGTGTGTCTTTTTGTGTGATTTCATGTGTGTTTGTTTTTGTGTGTTTTTGAGTTTGTGTTTTTTGTGTGTTTTGTGTGTGTGTTTGTGTGTGTGATTTCTGTGTATGGTTTTTGTGTTTGTTTTTGTGTGTTTTTGAGTGTGTGTTTTTGTGTGATTGTGTGTGTTTTCGTGTGTTTTTCTGTGTGTGTTTTTGTGTGTGTTTGTTTTTGTGTGTTTTGTGTTTGTGTGTGTGTTTTTGTGTTTTTTTTTGAGTGTGTGTTTTTGTTTGTTTTTGTGTGTTTTGTGTGTGGGTTTTTGTGTGTGTATTTTTGAGTGTGTGTTTGTGTGTGTGTTTGTGTGTTTTGTTTGTGTGTGTGTTTGCGTGTTTTTGTGTGTGTTGTTTTGTTTGTGTTTTTCTGTGTTTTTGTGTGTTTTCGACTGTGTGTTTGAGTGATTTTGTGTGAGTGTTTTTGTGCTTTTTGTGTCTTTTTGTGAGTGTATTTTTGTGTGTTCTTGACTGTGTGTGATTTTGTGTGTGTGTATATGTGTTTTTGTGTGTTTTTGTGTGATTTTGTGTGTGTGTTTTTGTGTGTTTTTATGTGTTTTTGTGTGTTTTGTTTGTGTATTTGTGTGTGTGTTTTTGTGTTTGTTTTTGTGTGTTTTAGAGTGTGATTTTTTGTGTGTTTTTGTGTGTTGTTTTGTGCGAGTGTGTTTTTGTGCGTTGTGTGTGTGTGTTTTTGTGTGCGTGTTTTTGTGCGTTTTTGTGTGTTTTTTTGAGTGTATTTTTGTGTGTTCTTGACTGTGTGTGATTTTGCGTGTGTGTATGTTTTTGTGTGTGTGTTTTTGTGTGTTTTTGTGAGATTTTGTGTGTGTTTGTTTTTGTGTGTTTTTGTGTGTTTTTTTCTGATTTTGTGTGTTTTTGTGCGAGTGTGTTTTTGTGCGTTTTGTGTGTGTGTTTTAGTGTGCGTGTTTTTGAGTGTGTGTTTTTGTGTTTGTTTGTTTTTGAGTGTGTTTTTGACTCATTTTGTGCGTGTGTGTCTTTTTGTGTGATTTCATGTGTGTTTGTTTTTGAGTGTTTTGTGTGTTTTTGTGTGTTTTGTGTGTGTGTTTGTGTGTGTGTTTTCTGTGTATGTTTTTGTTTGTTTTTGTGTGTTTTTGAGTGTGTGTTTTTGTGTGATTTTGTGTGAGTGTTTTTGTGCGTTTTGTGTGTTTTGTGAGCGTATTTTTGTGTGTTATTGACTGTGTGTGTTTTTGTGTGATTTGGTGTATGTTTGTTTTTGTGTGCTTTTGTGTGTTTTGTTTGTGTATTTGTGTGTGTGTGTTTTTGTATGTGTGTGTTTTTGTGTTTGTTTTTGTGTGTTTTAGAGTGTGTTTTTGTGTGTTTTTGTGTGATTTTGTGTGTTTTTGTGCGAGTGTGTTTTTGTGCGTTTTGTGTGTGTGTTTTTGTGTGCGTGTTTTTGCGTGTTTTTGAGTGTGTGTTTTTGTGTTTGTGTGTTTTTGACTCATTTTGTGTGTGTCTTCTTGTGTGATTTCGTGTGTGTTTGTTTTTGTGTGTTTTGTGTGTTTTGTGTGTGTGTTTGTGTGTGTGATTTCTGTGTATGGTTTTTGTGTTTGATTTTGTGTGTTTTTGAGTGTGTTTTTTTGTGTGATTTTGTGTGTTTTGTGTGTGTATTATTGTGTGTGTTTTAGTGTGTGTTTGTTTTTGTGTTATTTTGTGTACTGTGTTTTTGTGTGTTTTTGTGTGTGTTTTTGTGTGTTTTTGAGTGTGCCTTTTGTGTGATTTTGTGTTATTTTGTGTAGTGTGTTTTTGTGTGTTTTGTGGTGTGTGTGTTTTTTGTGTGTTTTGTGTGTGTGTTTTTGTGTGTGTGTTTTCTGTGTATGTTTTTGTGTTTGTTTTTTGTGTGTTTTTGAGTGTGTGTTTTTGTGTGTTTTTGTGTGTTTTGGTTTTTGTGTGTTTTTGTGTGTTTTGTGTTTGTGTTTGTGTGTGTGTGTGTTTGTGTTTTTGTGTGTTTTTGAGTGTGTGTTTTTGTGTGTGTGTTTTTGTGTTTGTGTGTTTTTGAGTGTGTCTTTTTGTGTGATTTTGTGTTTTTTGTGTAGTGTGTTTTTGTGTTTTTTTAAGTGTGTGTTTTTGTGTGTTTTTGTGTGTTTTGTTTGTGTATTTGTGTGTGTGTGTTTTTGTGTTTGTTTTTGTGTGTTTTAGAGTGTGTGTTTTTGTGTTTTTGTGTGATTTTGTGTGTGTGTTTTTGTGCGCTTTTGAGTGTGTGTGTTTCTGTGTTTGTGTGTGTGTTTTTGTGTTTGTGTGTTTTTGAGTGTGTCTTTTTGCGTGATTTTGTGTTATTTCGTGTCGTGTGTTTTGTGTGTTTTTTGGTGTGTTTGTTTTTGTGTTTTTTTAAGTGTGTGTTTTTGTGTGTTTTTGTGTGTTTTTGTGTGTGTTGGGTGTGTGATTTTGTGTGCGTGTTATTTTGTGTGTCTTTTTGTGTGTGTTTTTGTATTTGTGTGATTTTGAGTGTGTGTTTTTGTGTGAGTGTTTTTCTGTTTGTGTGTTTTTGAGTGTGTCTTTTTGTGTGATGTTGTGTTTTTTGTGTAGTGTGTTTTTGTGTTTTTTTAAGTGTGTGTTTTTGTGTGTTTTTGTGTGTGTTGGGTGTGTGATTTTGTGTGTGTGTTATTTTGTGTGTCTTTTTGTGTGTGTGTTTTTGAGTGTGTGTTTTGTGTGCGTGTGTTTGTGTGTTTTTGTGTGTTTTGTGTGCGTGTGTTTTTGTGTGTTTTAGTGTGTGTGATTTTGTGTGTTTTTTAGTGTGTGTTTTTGTTTGTTTTTGTGTGTTTTGTGTGTGGGTTTTTGTGTTTGTATTTTTGAGTGTGTGTTTGTGTGTTTTGTTTGTGTGTGTGTTTGCGTGATTTTGTGTGTGTTTTTTTGTTTGTGTTTTTTCTGTGTTTTTGTGTGTTTTCCACTGTGTGTTTTTGAGTTATTTCGTGTAGTGGATTTTGTGTGTTTTTTGGTGTGTTTGTTTTTGTGTTTTTTTAAGTGTGTGTTTTTGTGCGAGTGTGTTTTTGTGCGTTTTGTGTTTGTGTTTTTGTGTGCGTGTTTTTGCGTGTTTTTGAGTGTGTGTTTTTGTGTTTGTGTGTTTTTGAGTGTGTTTTTGACTCATTTTGTGTGTGTGTTTTTGTGTGATTTCGTGTGGGTTTGTTTTTGAGTGTTTTGTGTGTTTTTGTGTGTTTTGTGTGTGTGTTTGTGTGTGTGATTTCTGTGTATGGTTTTTGTGTTTGTTTTTGTGTGTTTTTGAGTGTGTGTTTTTGTGTGATTGTGTGTGTGTTTTCGTGTGTTTTTGTGTGTGTGTTTTTGTGTGCTTGTTTTTGTGTGTTTTGTGTTTGTGTGTGTGTTTTTGTGTTTTTTTTTAAGTGTGTGTTTTTGTGTGTTTTTGTGTGTGTTGGGTGTGTGATTTTGTGTGCGTGTTATTTTGTGTGTCTTTTTGTGTGTGTTTTTGTATTTGTGTGTTTTTGAGTGTGTGTTTTTGTGTGAGTGTTTTTCTGTTTGTGTGTTTTTGAGTGTGTCTTTTTGTGTGATGTTGTGTTTTTTGTGTAGTGTGTTTTTGTGTTTTTTTAAGTGTGTGTTTTTGTGTGTTTTTGTGTGTGTTGGGTGTGTGATTTTGTGTGTGTGTTATTTTGTGTGTCTTTTTGTGTGTGTGTTTTTGAGTGTGTGTTTTGTGTGCGTGTGTTTGTGTGTTTTTGTGTGTTTTGTGTGCGTGTGTTTGTGTGTTTTTGTGTGTTTTAGTGTGTGTGATTTTGTGTGTTTTTAAGTGTGTGTTTTTGTTGGTTTTTGTGTGTTTTGTGTGTGGGTTTTTGTGTGTGTATTTTTGAGTGTGTGTTTGTGTGTGTGTTTGTGTGTTTTGTTTGTGTGTGTGTTTGCGTGTTTTTGTGTGTGTTTTTTTGTTTGTGTTTTTCTGTGTTTTTGTGTGTTTTCGACTGTGTGTTTGAGTGATTTTGTGTGAGTGTTTTTGTGCGTTTTTGTGTCTTTTTGTGAGTGTATTTTTGTGTGTTCTTGACTGTGTGTGATTTTGTGTGTGTGTATATGTGTTTTTGTGTGTGTGTTTTTGTGTGTTTTTGTGTGAGTGTGTTTTTGTGTGTTTTTATGTGTTTTTGTGTGTTTTGTTTGTGTATTTGTGTGTGTGTTTTTGTGTTTGTTTTTGTGTGTTTTAGAGTGTGATTTTTTGTGTGTTTTTGTGTGTCTTTTTGTGCGAGTGTGTTTTTGTGCGTTGTGTGTGTGTTTTTGTGTGCGTGTTTTTGTGCGTTTTTGTGTGTTTTTTTGAGTGTATTTTTGTGTGTTCTTGACTGTGTGTGATTTTGCGTGTGTGTATGTGTGTTTTTGTGTGTGTGTTTATGTGAGATTTTGTGTGTGTTTGTTTTTGTGTGTTTTTGTGTGTTTTTATGTGTTTTTGTGTGTTTTGTTTGTGTATTTGTGTGTGTGTGTTTTTCTGTGTGTGTGTTTTTGTGTTTGTTTTTGTGTGTTTTAGAGTGTGTGTTTTTGTGTGTTTTTGTGTGATTTTGTGTGTTTTTGTGCGAGTGTGTTTTTGTGCGTTTTGTGTGTGTGTTTTAGTGTGCGTGTTTTTGAGTGTATGTTTTTGTGTTTGTGTGTTTTTGATGTGTTTTTGAATCATTTTGTGCGTGTGTGTCTTTTTGTGTGATTTCATGTGTGTTTGTTTTTGAGTGTTTTGTGTGTTTTTGTGTGTTTTGTGTGTGTGCTTGTGTGTGTGTTTTCTGTGTATGTTTTTGTTTGTTTTTGTGTGTTTTTGAGTGTGTGTTTTTGTGTGATTTTGTGTGAGTGTTTTTGTGCGTTTTGTGTGTTTTGTGAGCGTATTTTTGTGTGTTATTGACTGTGTGTGTTTTTGTGTGATTTGGTGTGTGTTTGTTTTTGTGTGCTTTTGTGTGTTTTGTTTGTGTATTTGTGTGTGTGTGTTTTTGTATGTGTGTGTTTTTGTGTTTGTTTTTGTGTGTTTTAGAGTGTGTTTTTGTGTGATTTTGTGTGTTTTTGTGCGAGTGTGTTTTTGTGCGTTTTGTGTGTGTGTTTTTGTGTGCGTGTTTTTGCGTGTTTTTGAGTGTGTGTTTTTGTGTTTGTGTGTTTTTGACTCATTTTGTGTGTGTCTTCTTGTGTGATTTCGTGTGTGTTTGTTTTTGTGTGTTTTTGTGTGTTTTGTGTGTGTGTTAGTGTGTGTGATTTCTGTGTATGGATTTTGTGTTTGTTTTTGTGTGTTTTTGAGTGTGTGTTTTTGTGTGATTTTGTGTGTTTTGTGTGTGTATTATTGTGTGTGTGTTTTAGTGTGTGTTTGTTTTTGTGTTATTTTGTGTACTGTGTTTTTGTGTGATTTTGTGTGTGTTTTTGTGTGTTTTTGAGTGTGCCTTTTGTGTGATTTTGTGTTATTTTGTGTAGTGTGTTTTTGTGTGTTTTGTGGTGTGTGTGTTTTTTTGTGTGTTTTGTGTGTGTGTTTTCTGTGTATGTTTTTGTGTTTGTTTTTGTGTGTTTTTGAGTGTGTGTTTTTGTGTGTTTTTGTGTGTTTTGGTTTTTGTGTGTTTTTGTGTGTTTTGTGTTTGTGTTTGTGTGTGTGTGTTTTTGTTTTTGTGTGTTTTTGAGTGTGTGTTTTTGTGTGTGTGTTTTTGTGTTTGTGTGTTTTTGTGTGTGTGTTTTTGAGTGTGTCTTTTTGGGTGATTTTGTGTTATTTCGTGTAGTGGATTTTGTGTGTTTTTTGGTGTGTTTGTTTTTGTGTTTTTTTAAGTGTGTGTTTTTGTGTCTTTTTGTGTTTGTTTTGGTTTTTGTGTGTTTTTGTGTGTTTTGTGTTTTTGTTTGTGTGTGTGTGTTTGTGTTTTTGAGTGTTTTTGAGTGTGTGTTTAGTGTTTGTGTGTGTGTTTGTGTTTTTTGTGTTTTTGAGTGTGTGTTTTTGTGTGTGTGTTTTTGTGTTTGTGTTTTGTGTGTGTGTTTTTGAGTGTGTCTTTTTGTGTGATTTTGAATTATTTCGTGTAGTGTGTTTTTGTGTGTTTTTGTGTGTGTTGGGTGTGTGATTTTGTGTGTGTGTTATTTTGTGTGTCTTTTTGTGTGTGAATTGTTTTCGTGTGTTCTTGACTGTGTGTGATTTTGTGTGTGTGTATGCGTGTTTTTGTGTGTGTGTGTTTTTGTGTGATTTTGTGTGTGTTTGTGTTTGTGTGATTTTGTGTGTTTTTATGTGTTTTTGTGTGTTTTGTTTGTGTATTTGTGTGTGTGTTTTTGTGCTTGTGTGTGTGTGTTATAGAGTGTGTGTTTTTGTATGTTATTGTGTGTTTTTGTGTGATTTTGTGTGTGTGTGTTTTTGTGTGTTTTTATGTGTTTTTGTGTGTTATGTTTGTGTATTTGTGTGTGTGTTTTTGTGTGTGTGTTTTTGAGTGTGTCTTTTTGTGTGATTTTGAGTTATTTCGTGTAGTGTGTTTTTGTGTGTTTTTGTGTGTGTTGGGTGTATGATTTTGTGTGTGTGTTATTTTGTGTGTGTGTTTTTGAGTGTGTGTTTTTGTGTGTGTGCTTGTGTGTTTTGTGTGTGCCTGTTTTTTTGTTTGTGTTTTTCTGTGTTTTTGTGTGTGTGTTTTTGTGTGAAGTTTTGAGTGACTTTGTGTGTTTTGACTGTGTGTTTGTGTGATTCTGTGTGTGTGTTTATGTGTGTTTTTGTGTGTGTTCTTGTGCGTTTTTGTGTGTGTGTCTTTATGTGATTTTGTGTGTGTGTTTGTGTGCTTTTGTGCGTGTTTTTGTGTTATTTTGTGTAGTGTGTTTTGTGTGTGTGTGTTTTTGTGTGTTTGTGAGTGTGTTTTTGTGCTTGTGTGTTTTTGTGTGTGTGTTTTTGTGCGCTTTTGAGTGTGTGTGTTTCTGTGTTTGTGTGTGTTTTTGTGTTTGTGTGTTTTTGAGTGTGTCTTTTTGTGTGATTTTGTGTTATTTCGTGTGGTGTGTTTTGTGTGTTTTTTGGTGTGTTTGTTTTTGTGTTTTTTTAAGTGTGTGTTTTTGTGTGTTTTTGTGTGTGTTGGGTGTGTGATTTTGTGTGCGTGTTATTTTGTGTGTCTTTTTGTGTGTGTTTTTGTATTTGTGTGTTTTTGAGTGTGTGTTTTTGTGTGAGTGTTTTTCTGTTTATGTGTTTTTGAGTGTGTCTTTTTGTGTGATGTTGTGTTTTTTGTGTAGTGTGTTTTTGTGTTTTTTTAAGTGTGTGTTTTTGTGTGTGTTGGGTGTGTGATTTTGTGTGTGTGTTATTTTGTGTGTCTTTTTGTGTGTGTGTTTTTGAGTGTGTGTTTTGTGTGCGTGTGTTTGAGTGTTTTTGTGTGTTTTGTGTGCGTGTGTTTGTGTGTTTTTGTGTGTTTTAGTGTGTGTGATTTTGTGTGTTTTTAAGTGTGTGTTTTTGTTTGTTTTTGAGTGTTTTGTGTGTGTGTTTTTGTGTGTGTATTTTTGAGTGTGTGTTTGTGTGTGTGTTTGTGTGTTTTGTTGGTGTGTGTGTTTGCGTGTTTTTGTGTGTGTTTTTTTGTTTGTGTTTTTCTGTGTTTTTGTGTGTTTTCGACTGTGTGTTTGAGTGATTTTGTGTGAGTGTTTTTGTGGGTTTTTGTGTCTTTTTGTGAGTGTATTTTAGTGTGTTCTTGACTGTGTGTGATTTTGTGTGTGTGTATATGTGTTTTTGTGTGTGTGTTTTTGTGTGTTTTTGTGTGATTTTGTGTGAGTGTGTTTTTGTGTGTTTTTATGTGTTTTTGTGTGTTTTGTTTGTGTATTTGTGTGTGTGTTTTTGTGTTTGTTTTTGTGTGTTTTAGAGTGTGATTTTTTGTGTGTTTTTGTGTGTCTTTTTGTGCGAGTGTGTTTTTGTGCGTTGTGTGTGTTTTTGTGTGCGTGTTTTTGTGCGTTTTTGTGTGTTTTTTGAGTGTATTTGTGTGTGTTCTTGACTGTGTGTGATTTTGCGTGTGTGTATGTGTGTTTTTTGTGTGTGTGTTTTTGTGTGTTTTTGTGAGATTTTGAGTGTGTTTGTTTTTGTGTGTTTTTGTGTGTTTTTATGTGTTTTTGTGTGTTTTGTTTGTGTATTTGTGTGTGTGTGTTTTTGTGTGCGTGTTTTTGTGCGTTTTTGTGTGTTTTTATGAGTGTATTTTTGTGTGTTCTTGACTGTGTGTGATTTTGTGTGTGTGTATGTGTGTTTTTGTGTGTGTGTGTTTTTGTGTGTTTTTGAGTGTGTGTTTTTGTGTGTGTGTTTTTCTGTTTGTGTGTTTTTGAGTGTGTCTTTTTGTGTGATTTTGTGTTTTTTGTGTAGTGTGTTTTTTGTGTTTTTTTAAGTGTGTGTTTTTGTGTGTTTTTGTGTGTGTTGGTTGTGTGATTTTGTGTGAGTGTTATTTTGTGTGTCTTTTTGTGTATGTGTTTTTGCGTGCGTGTATTTGTGTGTTTTTGTGTGTTTTAGTGTGTGTTTTTGTGTGTGTGTTTTTGTGTGTTTTTAAGTGTGTGTTTTTGTTTGTTTTTGTGTGTTTTGTGTGTGGGTTTTTGTGTGTGTATTTTTGAGTGTGTGTTTGTGTGTGTGTGTTTGTGGGTTTTTGTGTTTTGTTTGTGTGTGTGTTTGCGTGTTTTTGTGTGTGTTTTTTGTTTTTGTTTTTCTGTGTTTTTGTGTGTTTTGACTGTGTGTTTGAGTGATTTTGTGTGAGTGTTTTTGTCTGTTTTTGAGAGTGTATTTTTGTGTGTTCTTGACTGTGTGTGATTTTGTGTGTGTGTTTTTGTGTTTTTGTGTGTGTGTTTTTTGTGTGATTTTGTGTGTGTGTGTTTTTGTGTGTTTTTATGTGTTTTGTGTGTTTTGTTTGTGCATTTGTGTGTTGGGTGTGTGATTTTTTGGGTGTTTTAGAGTGTGTGTTTTTGTGTGTTTTAGTGTGATTTTGTGTGTTTTTGTGCGTGTGTGTTTTTGTGCGTTTTGTGTGTGTGTTTTTGTGTGCGTGTTTTTGAGTGTGTGTTTTTGTGTTTGTGTGTTTTTGAGTGTGTTTTTGACTCATTTTGTGTGTGTGTGTCTTTTTGTGTGATTTCGTGTGTGTTTGTTTTTGAGTGTTTTGTGTGTTTTTCTGTGTTTTGTGTGTGTTTGTGTTTGTTTTCTGTGTATGTTTTTGTGTTTGTTTTTGTGTGTTTTTGAGTGTGTGTTTTTGTGTGACTTTGTGTGAGTGTTTTTGTGCGTTTTGTGTGTTTTTGTGAGTGTATTTTTGTGTGTTATTGACTGTGTGTGATTTTGTGTGTGTATGTGTGTGTGTTTTTGTGTCTTTTTGTTTGTGTTTTTGTTTTTGTGTGTTTTTGAGTGTGTGTTTTTGTGTGTGTGTTTTTCAGTTTGTGTGTTTTTGAGTGTGTCTTTTTGTGTGATTTTGTGTTTTTTGTGTAGTGTGTTTTTGTGTTTTTTTAAGTGTGTGTTTTTGTGTGTTTTTGTGTGTGTTGGGTGTGTGATTTTGTGTGAGTGTTATTTTGTGAGTCTTTTTTTGTGTGTTTTTGAGTGTGTGTTTTGTGTGCGTGTGTTTGTGTGTTTTTGTGTGTTTTTGTGTGTGTTTTTGTGTGTTTTTAAGTGCGTGTTTTTGTTTGTTTTTGTGTGTTTTTGTGTGTGTTTATGTGTGTGTGTTTTTGTGTGTTTTTGTGAGATTTTGTGTGTTTGTTTTTGTGTGTTTTGTGTTTGTGTTTGTGTGTGTTTTTGAGTGTGTCTTTTTGTGTGATTTTGTGTTTTTTTGTGTAGTGTGTTTTTTGTGTTTTTTTAAGTGTGTGTTTTTGTGTTTTGGGTGTGTGATTTTGTGTGTGTGTTTTTTTGTGTGTCTTTTTGTGCGTGTCTTTTTGAGTGTGTGTTTTTGTGTGTGTGTGTTTTTGTGTGTTTTGTGTGCGTGTGTTTGTGTGTTTTTGTGTGTTTTTTTGTGTGTGTTTTTGTGTGTTTTTAAGTGTGTGTTTTTGTTTGTTTTTGTGTGTTTTGTTTGTGTATTTGTGTGTGTGTTTTTGTGTGTGTGTGTTTTTGTGTTTGTTTTTGTGTGTTTTAGAGTGTGTGTTTTTCTGTGTTTTTGTGTGATATTGTGTGTTTTTGTGCGAGTGTGTTTTTGTGCTTTTTGTGTGTGTGTTTTTGTGTGCGTGTTTTTGCGTGTTTTTGAGTGTGTGTTTTTGTGTTTGTGTGTTTTTGAGTGTGTTTTTGACTCATTTTGTGTGTGTGTCTTTTTGTGTGATTTCGTGTGTGTTTGTTTTTGAATGTTTTGTGTGTTTTGTGTGTTTTGTGTGTGTGCTTGTGTGTGTGTTTTCTGTGTATGTTTTTGTGTTTGTTTTTGTGTGTTTTTGAGTGTGTGTTTTTGTGTGATTTTGTGTGTGTGTTTTCTTGTGGTTTTGTGTGTTTTGGTTTTTGTGTGTTTTTGTGTGTTTTGTGTTTGTGTTTGTGTTTGTGTGTGTTTGTGTTTTTGTGTGTTTTTGAGTGTGTGTTTTTGTGTGTGTGTTTTTGTGTTTGTGTGTTTTTGTGTGTGTGTTTTTGAGTGTGTCTTTTTTGTGTGATTTTGTGTTATTTCGTGTAGTGGGTTTTGTGTGTTTTTTGGTGTGTTTGTTTTGTGTTTTTTTAAGTGTGTGTTTTTGTGTCTTAATGTGTTTGTTTTTGTTTTTGTGTGTTTTTGAGTGTGTGTTTTTCTGTTTGTGTGTTTTTGTATGTTTTTGAGTATGTCTTTTTGTGTGATTTTGTGTTTTTTGTGTAGTGTGTTTTTGTATTTTTCTAAGTGTGTGTTTTTGTGTGTGTGTTTTTGTGTTTGTGTGCTTTTGTGTGTGTGTTTTTGTGTGTTTTTGAGTGTGCCTTTTGTGTGATTTTGTGTTATTTTGTGTAGTGTGTTTTTGTGTGTTTTTGGTGTGTGTGTTTTTGTGTGTGTGTTTTTGTGTGTGTGTTTTTGAGTGTGTCTTTTTTGTGTGATTTTGTGTTATTTCGTGTAGTGGGTTTTGTGTGTTTTTTGGTGTGTTTGTTTTTGTGTTTTTTTAAGTGTGTGTTTTTGTGTCTTTTTGTGTTTGTTTCTGTTTTTGTGTGTTTTTGAGTGTGTCTTTTTGTGTGTTTTTGTGTGTGTTGGGTGTGTGATTTTGTGTGAGTGTTATTTTGTGTGTCTTTTTGTGTATGTGTTTTTGCGTGCGTGTGTTTGTTTGTTTTTGTGTTTTAGTGTGTGTTTTAGTGTGTGTTTTTGTGTGTTTTTAAGTGTGTGTTTTTGTTTGTTTTTGTGTGTTTTGTGTGTGGGTTTTTGTGTGTGTATTTTTGAGTGTGTGTTTGTGTGTGTGTGTTTTGTTTGTGTGTGTGTTTGCGTGTTTTTGTGTGTGTTTTTTTGTTTGTGTTTTTCTGTGTGTTTGTGTGTTTTGACAGTGTTTGAGTGGTTTTGTGTGAGTGTTTTTGTGCGTTTTTGTGTGTTTTTGTGAGTGTATTTTTGTATGTTCTTGACTGTGTGTGATTTTGTGTGCGTGTATGTGTGTTTTTGTGTGTGTGTTTTTGTGTGATTTTGTGTGTGTGTTTTTGTGTGTTTTATGTGTTTTTGTGTGTTTTGTTTGTGCATTTGTGTGTGTGTTTTAGTGTGTGTGTGTTTTTGTGTTTGTTTTTGTGTGTTTTAGAGTGTGTGTTTTTGTGTGTTTTTGTGTGATTTTGTTTGTTTTTGTGCGAGTGTGTTTTTGTGCGTTTTGTGTGTGTGTTTTTGTGTGCGTGTTTTTGTGTGTTTTTATGAGTGTATTTTTGTGTGTTCTTGACTGTGTGTGATTTTGTGTGTGTGTATGTGTGTTTCTGTGTGTTTTTGTTTTGGTGTGTTTTTGTGTGTGTGTTTTTCTGTTTGTGTGTTTTTGTGTGTTTTTGAGTGCGTCTTTTTGTGTAATTTTGTGTTTTTTGTGTAGTGTGTTTTTGTGTTTATTTAAGTGTGTGTTTCTGTGTGTTTTTGTGTGTGTTGGGTGTGTGATTTTGTGTGAGTGTTATTTTGAGTGTCGTTTTGTGTATGTGTTTTTGCGTGCGTGTATTTGTGAGTTTTTGTGTGTTTTAGTGTGTGCTTTTGTGTGTGTGTTTTTGTGTGTTTTTAAGTGTGTGTTTTTGTTTGTTTTTGTGTGTTTTGTGTGTGGGTTTTTGTGTGTGTATTTTTGAGTGTGTGTTTGTGTGTGTGTGTTTGTGTGTTTTGTTTGTGTGTGTGTTTGCGTGTTTTTGTGTGTGTTTTTTGTTTGTGTTTTTCTGTGTTTTTGTGTGTTTTGACTGTGTTTGAGTGATTTTGTGTGAGTGTATTTTTGTGTGTTCTTGACTGTGTGTGATTTTGTGTGTGTGTATGTGTGTTTTTGTGTGTGTGTTTTTGTGTGATTTTGTGTGTGCGTGTTTTTGCGTGTTTTTGTGTGTGTGTGTTTTTGTGTTTGTGTGTTTTTGACTCATTTTGTGTGTGTCTTCTTGTGTGATTTCGTGTGTTTGTTTCAGAGTGTTTTGTTTGTTTTTGTGTGTTTTGTGTGTGTTTGTGTGTGTGTTTCTGTGTATGGTTTTTGTGTTTGTTTTTGTGTGTTTTTGAGTGTGTGTTTTTGTGTGATTTTGTGTGTGGGTTTTTGTGTGTGTATTTTTGAGTGTGTGTTTGTGTGTGTGTGTTTTGTTTGTGTGTGTGTTTGCGTGTTTTTGTGTGTGTTTTTTTGTTTTTGTTTTCTGTGTTTTTGTGTGTTTGAGTGGTTTTGTGTGAGTGTTTTTGTGCGTTTTTGTGTGTTTTTGTGAGTGTATTTTTGTATGTTCTTGACTGTGTGTGATTTTGTGTGCGTGTATGTGTGTTTTTGTGTGTGTGTTTTTGTGTGATTTTGTGTGATTTTGTGTGTGTGTTTTTGTGTGTTTTGTTTGTGCATTTGTGTGTGTGTTTTAGTGTGTGTGTGTTTTTGTGTTTGTTTTTGTGTGTTTTAGAGTGTGTGTTTTTGTGTGTTTTTGTGTGATTTTGTTTGTTTTTGTGCGAGTGTGTTTTTGTGCGTTTTGTGTGTGTGTTTTTGTGTGCGTGTTTTTGTGCGTTTTTGTGTGTTTTTATGAGTGTATTTTTGTGTGTTCTTGACTGTGTGTGATTTTGTGTGTGTGTATGTGTGTTTCTGTGTGTTTTTGTTTTTGTGTGTTTTTGTGTGTGTGTTTTTCTGTTTGTGTGTTTTTGTGTGTTTTTGAGTGCGTCTTTTTGTGTGATTTTGTGTTTTTGTGTAGTGTGTTTTTGTGTTTATTTAAGTGTGTGTTTTTGTGTGTTTTTGTGTGTGTTGGGTGTGTGATTTTGTGTGAGTGTTATTTTGTGTGTCTTTTTGTGTATGTGTTTTTGCGTGCGTGTATTTGTGTGTTTTTGTGTGTTTTAGTGTGTGCTTTTGTGTGTGTGTTTTTGTGTGTTTTTAAGTGTGTGTTTTTGTTTGTTTTTGTGTGTTTTGTGTGTGGGTTTTTGTGTGTGTATTTTTGAGTGTGTGTTTGAGTGTGTGTGTTTGTGTGTTTTGTTTGTGTGTGTGTTTGCGTGTTTTTGTGTGTGTTTTTCGTTTGTGTTTTTCTGTGTTTTTGTGTGTTTTGACTGTGTGTGTTTGTGAGTGTATTTTTGTGTGTTCTTGACTGTGTGTGATTTTGTGTGTGTGTATGTGTGTTTTTGTGTGTGTGTTTTTGTGTGATTTTGTGTGTGCGTGTTTTTGCGTGTTTTTGTGTGTGTGTGTTTTTGTGTTTGTGTGTTTTTGACTCATTTTGTGTGTGTCTTCTTGTGTGATTTCGTGTGTTTGTTTTTGAGTGTTTTGTGTGTTTTTGTGTGTTTTGTGTGTGTGTTTGTGTGTGTGTTTCTGTGTATGGTTTTTGTGTTTGTTTTTGTGTGTTTTTGAGTGTGTGTTTTTGTGTGATTTTGTGTGTGTGTTTTCGTGTGTTTTTGTGTGTGTTTGTTTTTGTGTTTTTTGTGTTTGTGTTTGTGTGCGTGTGTTTGTGTTTTCTTTGAGTGTTTTTTTTGTGCGTGTGTTTTTGTGTTTGTGTGTTTTTGTGTCTGTGTTTTTGAGTGTGTCTTTTTATGTGATTTTGTGTTAATTTGTGTAGTGTGTTTTGTGCGTTTTTTGGTGTTTTGTTTTTGTGTTTTTTAAGTGTGTGTTTTTGTGTGTGTTAGGTGTGTGATTTTGTGTGTGTGTTTTTGTGTTTGTGTCTTTTTGTGTGTGTGTTTTTTGAGTGTGTCTTTTTGTGTGATTTTGTGTTATTTTGTGTAGTGTGTTTTGTGTGTTTTTGAGTGTGTGTTTTTGTGTTTGTTTTTGTGTGTTTTGAGTGTGTTTTTGTGTGACTTTGTGTGAGTGTTTTTGTGCGTTTTGTGTGTTTTTGTGAGTGTATTTTTGTGTGTGTTATTGAGTGTGTGTTTTTGTGTTATTTTATGTAGTGTGTTTTTGTGTGTTTTTGTGTGTGTGTTTTTGTGTGTTTTTACGTGTGTGTTTTTGTGTTTGTGTGTTTTTGAGTGTTTGTGTGTGTTTGTGTGTTTTTATCGGTGTGTTTTGGTCTGTTTTTGTGTGATTTCGTGTGTGTTTGTTTTTGTGTGTTTTGTGTGTGTATTATTGTGTGTGTGTTTTTGTGTTATTTTGTGTACTGTGTTTTTGTGTGTTTTTGAGTGTGTGTTTTTGTGTGTTTTTGAGTGTGTCTTTTTGTGTAATTTTGTGATTTTGTGTAGTGTGTTTTTGTGTTTTTTTAAGTGTGTGTTTTTGTGTGTTTTTGTGTGTGTTGGGTGTGTGATTCTGAGTGTGTGTTATTTTGTGTGTCTGTTTGTGTGTGTGTTTTTGAGTGTGTGTTTTTGTGTGTTTTAGTGTGTGTTTTTGTGTGTGTGTTTTTGTGTGTTTTTAAGTGTGTGTTTTTGTTTGTTTTTGTGTGTTTTGTGTGTGGGCTTTTGTGTGTGTATTTTTGAGTGTGTGTTTGTGTGTGTGTGTGTTTGTGTGTTGTGTTGTGTTGTGATTGTGTTTTGATAATGTTGTGATTGTGTTGTGTTGTGATTGTTTTGTGATTGTGTTGTGTTGTGATTTTTTTGTGATTGTGTAGTGGTGTGATTATGTTGTGATTGTGTAGTGTTGTGATTGTGTTGTGATTGTGTTGGGTTGTGATTGTGTTGTAGTGGAATTGTGTTGTGATTGTGTTGTGATTGTGTTGTGATTGTGTTGTGTTGTGATTGTGTTGTGATTGTGTTGTGTTGTGATTGTGTTGTGATTGTGTTGTGATGGTGTGTTGTGATTGTGGTGTGATTGTGTTGTGTTGTGATTGTGTTGTGATTGGGTTGTGATTGTGCTGTGTTGTGATTGTGTTGTGGTGGAATTGTGTTGTGATTGTGTTGTGATTGTGGTTGTGTTGTGATTGTCTTGTGGTTGTGTTGTGATGGTGTTGTGTGGTGATTGTGCTCTGTTGTGATTGTGTTGTGTTGTGATTGTGTTGTGATTGTGTTGAGATGGTGTTGTGTTGTGATTGCGATGTGATTGTGTTGTGTTGTGATTGTGTTGTGTTGTGTTGTGATTGTGTTTTGATAATGTTGTGATTGTGTTGTGTTGTGATTGTTTTGTGATTGTGTTGTGTTGTGATTTTGTTGTGATTGTGTAGTGGTGTGATTATGTTGTGATTGTGTTGGGTTGTGATTGTGTTGTAGTGGAATTGTGTTGTGATTGTGTTGTGATTGTATTGTGATTGTGTTGTGTTGTGATTATCTTGTGATTGTGTTGTGATGGTGTTGTGTTGTGATTGTGTTGTGTTGTGATTGTGTTGTGTTGTTATTGTGTTGTGATTGTGTTCTGATTGTGTTGAGATGGTGTGTTGTGATTGCGATGTGATTGTGTTGTGTTGTGATTGTGTTGTGTTGTGATTGTGTTTTGATAATGTTGTGATTGTGTTGTGTTGTGATTGTGTTGTGTTATGATTGCGATGTGATTGTGTTGTGTTGTGATTGTCTTGTGATTGTGTTGTGATGGTGTTGTGTTGTGATTGTGTTGTGTTGTGTTGTGTTGTGACTGTGTTGTGATGGTGTTGTGTTGTGATTGTGTTGTGTTGTGATTTTGTTGTGATTGTGTTGTGATGGTGTTGTGTTGTGATTGTGTTGTGTTGTGATTGTGTTGTGGTGGAATTGCGTTGTGATTGTGTTGTGATTGTATTGTGATTGTGTTGTGTTGTGATTTTCTTGTGATTGTGTTGTGATGGTGTTGTGTTGTGATTGTGTTGTGTTGTGATTGTGTTGTGTTGTTATTGTGTTGTGATTGTGTTGTGATTGAGTTGAGATGGTGTTGTGTTGTGATTGCGATGTAATTGTGTTGTGTTGTGATTGTGTTGTGATTGTGTTGTGTTGTGTTGTGATTGTGTTTTGATAATTTTGTGATTGTGTTGTGTTGTGATTGTATTGTGTTGAGATTGTGTTGTGATTGTGTTGAGTTATGTTGGTTGTTGTGATTGTGTTGCGTTGTGATTGTGTTGTGATTGTGGTTGTGTTGTGATTGTATTGTGATTGTGTTGTGTTGTGATTGTCTTGTGATTGTGTTGTGATGCTGTTGTGTTGTGATTGTGTTGTGTTGTGATTGTGTTGTGGTGGAATTGCGTTGTGATTGTGTTGTGATTGTATTGTGATTGTGTTGAGATGGTGTTTTCTTGTGATTGCGATGTGATTGTGTTGTGATTGTGTTTTGACAATGTTGTGATTGTGTTGTGTTGTGATTGTGTTTTGATAATGTTGTGATTGTGTTGTTTTGTGATTGTGTTGTGTTGTGATTGTGTTGTGATTGTGTTGTGTTGTGATTGTGTTCTGATTGTGTAGTTTTGTGATTATGTTATGATTGTGTTGTGATTGTGTTGTGGTGGAATTGTGTTGTGATTGTGTTGTGATTGTGGTTGTGTTGTGATTGTATTGTGATTGTGTTGTGATTGTGTTGTGATGGTGTTGTCTTGTGATTGTGTTGTGATTGTGTTGTGTTGTGATTGTGTTCTGATTGTGTTGTGATCACAACATTATCAAAACACACTCACAACACAACACAACACAATCACAACACAATCACAACACAATCACATCGCAATCACAACACAACACCATCTCAACTCAATCACATCACAATCACAACACAATAACAACACAACACAATCACAATACAATTACAACACAATCACAACACAACACAATCACAACACAACACAATCACAACACAACACCATCACAACACAATCCCAACACAACACAACACAACACAATCACAACGCAACACAATCACAACACAATCACAACACAACACAATCACAACACAATCACAAGCAAACACCATCACAACACAATCACAAGACAATCACAACACAACACAATCACAATACAATCACAACACAACCACAATCACAACACAATCACAACAAAATTCCACCACAACACAATCACAACACAATCAAAACACAATCATAACATAATCACAACAGTACACAATCACAACACAATCACAACACAACACAATCACAACACAATCACAACACAACACAATCACAAATCAACACAATCACAACATTATCAAAACACAATCACAACACAACACAATCACAACATTATCAAAACACAATCACATCACAACACAATCACATCGCAATCACAACAAAACACCATCTCAACACAATCACAACACAATCACAACACAATCACAACACAACACAATCACAACACAACACCATCACAACACAATCACAAGACAATCACAACACAACACAATCACAATACAATCACAACACAACCACAATCACAACACAATCACAACGCAACACAATCACAACAACCAACATAACACAACACAATCACAACACAATCTCAACACAATACAATCACAACACAACACAATCACAACATTATCAAAACACAATCACAACACAACACAACACAATCACAACACAATCACAACACAACACAATTACATCGCAATCACAACACAACACCATCTCAACTCAATCACAACACAATCACAACACAATAACAACACAACACAATCACAACACAACACAATCACAACACAACACCATCACAACACAATCACAAGAAAATCACAACACAACACAATCACAATACAATCACAACACAATCACAACGCAATTCCACCACAACACAATCACAACACAACACAATCACAACACAACACCATCACAACACAATCACAACACAATCACAACACAACACAATCACAACACAAGACCATCACAACACAATCCCAACACAACACAACACAACACAATCACAACGCAACACAATCACAACACAATCACAACACAATCATAACATAATCACAACACTACACAATCACAACTCAATCACAACACAACACAATCACAACACAATCACAACACAACACAATCACAAAACAACACAATCACAACATTATCAAAACACAATCACAACACAACACAATCACAACATTATCAAAACACAATCACAACACAATCACATCGCAATCACAACAAAACACCATCTCAACACAATCACAACACAATCACAACACAATCACAACACAACACAATCACAACACAACACAATCACAACACAATCACAAGACAATCACAACACAACACAATCACAATACAATCACAACACAACCACATTCACAACACAATCACAACGCAACACAATCACAACAACCAACATAACACAACACAATCACAACACAATCTCAACACAATACAATCACAACACAACACAATCACAACATTATCAAAACACAATCACAACACAACACAACACAATCACAACACAATCACAACACAACACAATTACATCGCAATCACAACACAACACCATCTCAACTCAATCACAACACAATCACTATACAATAACAACACAACACAATCACAACACAACACAATCACAACACAACACCATCACAACACAATCACAAGAAAATCACAACACAACACAATCACAATACAATCACAACACAATCACAACGCAATTCCACCACAACACAATCACAATACAATCACAACTCAACCACAATCACAACACAATCACAACACAATTCCACCACAACACAATCACAACACAATCACAACACAACACAATCACAACACAATCACAACACAACACAACACAATCACAACACAATCACAACACAACAACATCACAACACAATCACAACACAACACAACCACAACACAACACAATCACAACACAATCACAACAGAACACAATCACAACACAATCACAACACAACACAATCACAAAACAATCACAACACAATCACAACGCAACACAATCACAACAACCAACATAACACAACACAATCACAACACAATCTCAACACAACACAATCACAACACAACACAATCACAACATTATCAAAACACAATCACAACACAACACAACACAATCACAACACAATCACAACACAACACAATCACAACACAACACAATCACAACATTATCAAAACACAATCACAACACAACACAATCACAACACAACACAATCACAACATTATCAAAACAGAATCACAACACAACACAACACAATCACAACACAATCACAACACAACACAATCACAACACAACACAATCACAACATTATCAAAACACAATCACAACACAACACAACACAATCACAACACAATCACAACACAACACAATCACATCGCAATCACAACACAACACCATCTCAACACAATCACAACACAATCACAACACAACACAATCACAACAGAACACAATCACCACACAACACCATCACAACACAATCACAAGACAATCACAACACAACCACAATCACAACACAATCACAACATTATCAAAAATCAATCACAAACACAACACAACACAATCACAACACAATCACAACACAACACAATCACATCGCAATCACAACACAACACCATCTCAACACAATCACAACACAATCACAACACAACACAATCACAACAGAACACAATCACCACACAACACCATCACAACACAATCACAAGACAATCACAACACAACCACAATCACAACACAATCACAACACAATTCCACCACAACACACTCACAACACAACACAATCACAACACAATCACAACACAACACAATCACAACACAATCACAACACAACACAATCACAACACAATCACAACACAACACCAGCACAACACAATCACAACACAACACAACCACAACACAACACAATCACAACACAATCACAACACAACACAATCACAACACAATCATAACGCAACACAATCACAAAACAATCAATTCACAATCACACATAATCACAACACAACACAATCACAACACCATCACAACACAATCACAACGCAATCACAACACAGCACAATCACAACGCAATCACAACACAACATCATCGCAACACCATCACAACACAATCACAACACAATCACAACAGAACAAAATCACAACACTACACAATCACAACATAATCACAACACTACACAATCACAACAAAATCACCACACAACACAATCACAAAACTTTCACAACACAACACAATCACAACGCAACACAATCAAAACAACCACCATAACACAACACAATCACAACACAATCTCAACACAACACAATCACAACACAACACAATCACAACATTATCAAAACACAATCACAACGCAACACAACACAATCACAACACAACACAATCACAACACAACACCATCACAACACAATCACAAGAAAATCACAACACAATCACAACATAATCACAACACAATTCCACCACAACACAATCACAACACAATCACAACACAAAACAATCACAACACAACCATAACATAATCACAACACTACACAATCACAACACCATCACAACACAACACAATTACAAAACAACACAATCACAACATTATCAAAACACAATCACAACACAACACAACACAATCACAACGCAATCACATCGCAATCACAACACAACACCATCTCAACACAATCATAACACAATCACAACACAATCACAACACAACACAATCACAACAGAACACAATCACAACACAACACCATCACAACACAATCACAATACAATCACAACACAACCACAATCACAACACAATCACAACACAATTCCATCACAACACAATCACAACACAACACAACCACAACACAACACAATCACAACACAATCTCAACAGAACACAATCACAACACAACACAATCACAAAACAATCACAACACAATCACAACGCAACACAATCACAACAACCAACATAACACAACACAATCACAACACAATCTCAACACAACACAATCACAACACAACACAATCACAACATTATCAAAACACAATCACAACACAACACAACACAATCACAACACAATCACAACACAACACAATCACAACACAACACAATCACAACATTATCAAAACACAATCACAACACAACACAACACAATCACAACACAACACAATCACATCGCAATCACAACACAACACCATCTCTACACAACCACAACACAATCACAACACAACACAATCACAACAGAACACAATCACTACACAGCACCATCACAACACAACCACAAGACAATCACAACACAACCACAATCACAACACAATCACAACACAATTCCACCACAACACAATCACAACACAGCACAATCACAACACAATCACAACACAACACAATCACAACACCATCACAACACAATCACAACGCAATCACAACACAGCACAATCACAACGCAATCACAACACAACATCATCGCAACACCATCACAACACAATCACAACACAATCACAACAGAACAAAATCACAACACTACACAATCACAACATAATCACAACACTACACAATCACAACAAAATCACCACACAACACAATCACAAAACTTTCACAACACAACACAATCACAACGCAACACAATCAAAACAACCACCATAACACAACACAATCACAACACAATCTCAACACAACACAATCACAACACAACACAATCACAACATTATCAAATCACAATCACAACGCAACACAACACAATCACAACACAACACAATCACAACACAACACCATCACAACACAATCACAAGAAAATCACAACACAATCACAACATAATCACAACACAATTCCACCACAACACAATCACAACACAATCACAACACAACACAATCACAACACAATCATAACATAATCACAACACTACACAATCACAACACCATCACAACACAACACAATTACAAAATAACACAATCACAACATTATCAAAACACAATCACAACACAACACAACACAATCACAACGCAATCACATCGCAATCACAACACAACACCATCTCAACACAATCATAACACAATCACAACACAATCACAACACAACACAATCACAACAGAACACAATCACAACACAACACCATCACAACACAATCACAATACAATCACAACACAGCCACAATCACAACACAATCACAACACAATTCCATCACAACACAATCACAACACAACACAACCACAACACAACACAATCACAACACAATCACAACAGAACACAACCACAACACAATCACAACACAACACAATCACAAAACAATCACAACGCAACACAATCACAACAACCAACATAACACAACACAATCACAACACAATCTCAACACAACACAATCACAACACAACACAATCACAACATTATCAAAACACAATCACAACACAACACAACACAATCACAACACAATCACAACACAACACAATCACAACACAACACAATCACAACATTATCAAAACACAATCACAACACAACACAACACAATCACAACACAACACAATCACATCGCAATCACAACACAACACCATCTCTACACAATCACAACACAAATCACAACACAACACAATCACAACAGAACACAATCACCACACAACACCATCACAACACAACCACAAGACAATCACAACACAACCACAATCACAACACAATCACAACACAATTCCACCACAACACAATCACAACACAGCACAATCACAACACAATCAGAAGAAAATCACAACACAATCACAACATAATCACAACACAATTCCACCACAACACAATCACAACACAATCACAACACAACACAATCACAACACAATCATAACATAATCACAACACTACACAATCACAACACCATCACAACACAACACAATTACAAAATAACACAATCACAACATTATCAAAACACAATCACAACACAACACAACACAATCACAACGCAATCACATCGCAATCACAACACAACACCATCTCAACACAATCATAACACAATCACAACACAATCACAACACAACACAATCACAACAGAACACAATCACAACACAACACCATCACAACACAATCACAATACAATCACAACACAGCCACAATCACAACACAATCACAACACAATTCCATCACAACACAATCACAACACAACACAACCACAACACAACACAATCACAACACAATCACAACAGAACACAACCACAACACAATCACAACACAACACAATCACAAAACAATCACAACACAATCACAACGCAACACAATCACAACAACCAACATAACACAACACAATCACAACACAATCTCAACACAACACAATCACAACACAACACAATCACAACATTATCAAAACACAATCACAACACAATCAAAACACAATCACAACACAACACAATCACAACACAACACAATCACAACATTATCAAAACACAATCACAACACAACACAACACAATCACAACACAACACAATCTCATCGCACTCACAACACAACACCATCTCTACACAATCACAACACAATCACAACACAACACAATCACAACAGAACACAATCACCACACAACACCATCACAACACAACCACAAGACAATCACAAAACAACCACAATCACAACACAATCACAACACAATTCCACCACAACACAATCACAACACAGCACAATCACAACACAATCAGAAGAAAATCACAACACAACACAATCAAAATACAATCACAACACGATCACAACACAATTCCACCACAACACAATCACAAAACAACACAATCACAACACTACACAATCACAACATAATCACAC